>NW_009186037.1:48234-82895 GCF_000690835.1 Fulmarus glacialis
TCACTTTTTTTTTTTTTTTAAATAGAAATCTTTCTCCCTGTTGCTGCTCTACTTCTAATTCTTAATTGGACGAGGCAGGTTCTTTCCTATTTCCAATAGGGCTGTGCAAAATTATGAGATCCATTAGCTTTGCAAAGAAAAAAAAGCCTTCTCAAATGATTTTCAACTTCTTCCTTGGAACACATGTGCTCTGTGGCAGGGTAATTTTGTTTAGGGTAATTCACTTGTGCTAATTTCCTGTAAGTCTTGCAAGATATATGACTATATTTTTTGGTTATTTTCCACATATATTCAAGCACTAATTTCCCTCGGAGCGATATTTACGTGCAGAATATCCCCAGAGATGATGGAGGGTTTTTTTTGTTTGCAGGAACAGTGGAAATGCCCGGTGGATCAGATCACCGGCTCGTTCAATTCAACGTTCATCTGAGCTAGCAGGGAGCTGTTATTCCAAAATACATAGATACTGCCTCAAACGCAGTCCCAACTTTCCCCAAGGTCCTGAGCTCTCGGAATTGTAGTTCTAATTAGCCTGGGTGACTTCATTTCAGTAAATTGCTCATAACTGAAAAATGCTGTTTCTGTAAACCGCAAGCTATTGGTGAGCAGGTTGAATGGTGAACATTAGGAGTTCAGTGGGATATTTAAGATGTATGTTTGAAACGAATAAAATTTGATGAGGAGGCAGATGCTTAGTGCTCAGGAAAGAAGAGGCTACCCGGAGATGCAGAGGCAGGAGCAAAAACGCTTCAGCCGCTGAGCTCATAAGAAACTGCTGCCCTGGGAAGGGAGATCCCTTAATTCAAATTCTCGCTCCTGGCCCCAAAAACCTCAGTGGTCTCCCCATGATAGAGGCAGCAGGGCTGGAGACAGATGCTGGGAGAGATGCAGCCCGGCATGGGAGCATCTCCTCCCGTGCGCTGCCTTTCCATCACGCAGAATGGCTTTGCACGCTTCCACATCACTTTTCTTTTAAATCGTGGATTCTTTTCCTAAATAGAACCTCAGTTTCAGGTCGACACAAGGGAAATACCTACCCTTTGCTTTTTTGGTTCAGCTGCTGATCTACAAATCCCAGCTGGCCACCGAGCCCCCCGTTATAATTGCTTTCACCTCCAGGTGGAGCGTTTCGGTTGCTGTTGCAGGGCTGAGCCCCGCTCTCCCTCCCAGCTGCGCAGCCGCCCGTCCCGGGGCCTCAACTGGCCACCACGCCACAAAGGAGAGGAAAATAAAAAACCCCCCCCACGCACAAATCCCCAACGCCACCGCAGGCTTTGAGTCACCGTTTGCTAAGACAGACGGACGGCGGCCAAGCGGTCCCTTGCCTCGGTGCACGGGACCACCCCTGCCTCGGTGCACGGGCAACGAGAGCCGCCACCACCATCATCCCTTGGTGGTGGCAGCAAGGATGTGCTGCAAAGGGCTGGGTTTTGGGGATGTCCCAAGCTGGAGATGTGATGATGGGACGCAGGTCTCAAGCACCTTCCCCGTGGCAGCGTCGGCTCCCCTGGCAGCAGAAAGTTTCGGTTTTGCTGGAGAAAGCGTCTTGTTCCAGGGTGGATTTTCACGCTCCGAAAGGCAGAACTGGAAAGCCGGTCACAAGCCAGGAAGGAAAAATTGCAAAACAGGAGTGGGGAGGAGGGGAGACCTGGATCAAAAACCTCCCTCCTCACTTACAGGAAGGCAACTGGGAGAAAGCATGGTGTGGAAATGAACTTCCCAAAATAAAGGGAATTTAATGCTAACCAAAACACCCAGACACAGATGAACTTAATCATACTGAAGTGAGTGAAGGTCATTAAATAAACAGCAAAAGTCAAAGTGTTGAGATTGGGAATATATTTAGCTATCAGCTCTTAGGGAAGAAAAATAAACATTGGGAATTGCACAGCAAAAAGTTATCCGAAGCACTGAGACAAAGAGAAAAAAACAAATACGAGTCTTTGCTGACACATAATGGCTCTTTCAGAAGGACGTGGGCAAGGGGTTAGGAGCTGGTTAGGAAGGTAACGCTGCAATGGCAGAGGGATTTCCAAGGCACTTTATATGCATTTGCCTTCTCTGATTTCTTATTCTTCTGCTCCGTAGTCCCAACCATAAAATTTTTTAACGTTGACTGTGGTTGGTATAACCAGCGACGGCCACGGGCTGGTCCTTGGCTGCTGGCCGACCCTTGCGTTTCATCTCCTATTATTGCAATTAGTTTCCCTAACTGCAAAGCGCGGTGGCTTGGGCGCACGAGGGTCCTTGTCAACCATTTGCAACTCTGCGGTATAAAATGGGATATAAATTTTTATACTCCTCCTGTTTTCCTTTCTATCAGCTTAGCAAAAATGCACTCTTGCGTTTTTTAAACAGATGATCTAGGGTTCAGCTCTCGCTACTGAATTTCACGTTCGTTTTGCCGCTGCAAGAAAACCCATACAAAAAGCGCACACGACTTTTCAGCCTTTGCGTAAATCTGATGTCCTGGCAACCAGTTGTGAGCTTTTGCACAGAGGGATGCTCGCGCGGGGCTTGAACGTGGTGGTTATTTGCAGCGCTCACCTGGCAGTCCTCTGCGTGCAAAGGTGTCCGTGAAACTTGTGGGACCCGCAAAATCGGAACTGGCCGGTTAGTCACCTGGAGCTTTTGACCTCAAATCGCTCTTCAGTCTCCTGGATGGGGAGTTTAACTGGTTTAATAGGACACGTGCTGAATAAAGTACTTGAGCCCATCTTGTCTGTCACACCTGCACTACAGAAGCATCTTTGCAAAGTGGGTAAGCAGAAGAGTAACTTTCCTGATATGAATAAGCAAGGGCCCTTTACACATCCAAACACAGTGTTTAGGAGGGGGGACGGATGCAGAATTGCTGCGGAACCCCTGTAGGAAGGATCATTTGTGGAGCGATGACTTGGAAATGCAAAGGAATAAATCATCCCCTCTGAATCACAAGTCTATACCAAAGAGATACTTGGATTGCAAATGCACACGCTCAGCAAAAGTAAATAAATAAAAATCAGAGCTAAAAGTCACGGGTAAAATCACCGCAAGAGTCAACGGGGATGTGCATCTGACTCCTGTAGCTGCTTTTAGAAGTATTAACTCAAGCTCTTAATGCCAGCAAAACCTCGGCTGGGCCCTCTAGATTTTCCCGAGTCATTAGACGGTCAGGAAAACAGCAGGCCACTGGACGCTTGTCAAACTCCATAGAAGAAAGCGAGAAAGCCATTCGTTCTATACAGGAATCAAAACCAGCGCGTACAAATTTCCGCTCCCAAAAACATTTCGATGATTAGCTTTGATTAATGGTGCTGCCAGAGGATCATTCATCAGTATTAACTAACAACAACTTTTTCCACATTATTTCCAACTCCCTAGAAGCTGGAAAATGAAATATGTTTCTCTTTTACGACATTCTTTTTACCCTGTTCCCATCTGCATACTGGCTTTGTGGTTTTTTTAGGGTTGCCCACAAGACCTGCTCAAATACAAGAGGGTCGGTGAAAACCTTTGCACAGCGCACGCTGGTCATCCGCTAACAGGCTGTGAGCATCCCTCTTCCATTTGTTATTGTAGGGTTGCTTACGAGCACCCCTTACTAGAAGGCTGCCCGGTGTTGTTGAGATTCTAGAGTGATTCCCTCCCCCCGCTTTTTTTTTTTTCTGCAGGAGAGACCTGCCATAAAGTCCTGAATTTGGAAACCAGACCATCCCAGCCTGCGATGCTGGTTTTGCAAAGATAAAGCATTAAAAAAAAAAAAAAAAAAATCAGGTCAGATTTTGGGCTGCAACAGCATCTCACGCACGCGGGACCTCGAGCTCTGCGCTCTCCTGGAGCATCCAGGAAAACACGGAATCAAAGCGCAGTGCCACACACGCACACAGCCTCGATGGCCAAGATCGCCATGCTGCCCGAGCTGTTCCCCGCTGCCCGAATGCGGGATTCGAGCGCTGGCTTTCACAGGCTGAACGTTTGGGTTTCTACAGAGGAATTCTTTTGGAAGGTGCAGCGTAATTGTGGCTCACCCTATAAGTAGCGTCATGTTATAAGAACATATACGTACGTAAACGGGGAAGGGATGGTGCAACCTCTGCAGGAATCGGGGAGCAGCCAGAGGTGTCTGGGGTGTCTTCAAGCAAACCAAACCTCACAAGCCAAGCCCTGCCCCTAGTCCCTGGGCACGAGAGCACAGCAGAGAAAACATTCCGCACCGCGTTTGGTGATTTACCGATTCAGGAGAAAAAAGAGGCTATTTCCTTACCGTTGCTTGAGCGCTGCAGCGGGCAGCAGCGCTGCCTAGGATGGCCTCGGCGTTACGCCGTGCTCCCGCTCCAGCCCCAGCCCCTCACCTGCTGCCAGGCACCTTCGGGAAGGAAAAAAAAAAAACAATCAAGAGATTTTGTTAACAAACGGAAAGGCCTGTGTTACCGCTCCTCTGTTTTCTCACTAATCACTTTATCCGGGGACATTAGCAATAAAAACAGCACGTAAGAAATTTTAGAAGAAAAAGCTGAAAAGCAGAGCAAACATCGCTTGTGATAGCGGTGCTAATGTCTGCCCTGCAGGTACGGGGCTGGGAAGGACTTTCCCTCCAGCTACACATCTTCCTCCAGCTGGGGTGATGCTGTGGGTGGAGTTAAGGCCCCTTGTAGCCCCCAAAACTTTGGTTCTTTCCCCAAACACCTTCCAGTCTTTCTAGTTACCAGCCAGCCCCTTGGGAGAAGCGGTTCCTCCAGGCTTGGGGAGATGGAGTGGTGGGGACCCAAACTGCTCCTCTCCAACACCATCTCCCCGGTGCTAAATTTGGGCATTTCCAGGAGATCAGAGGAGGCAACAATAAACCTCAGAGAAAGACAGGCCTCTCCCTCTGCTTCCTCCTTCCTCTCCAAACCCAAGCGGTGGAGCAAACAGAGACCAGCCTGGTGCACCTCCCGTGGCAGGGTGTCCCCTGTCCCCAGCCTCCCCCACGGCAGACCTGCCCACGAGGGTGGGCAGAGGGGCCGCAAGCTGCCCCCGGCTCCCGCTGCAGCCTGCCGCGGGTCAGCAGAGAGCAACCATCATCCTTCTGACAGCTCGGGGGGCGTTTCCAGACCGCTGGACTCACTTTCTGTCACTGCAGATAGGAAAAAATCTCCAGTCATCCACAAATGGATTCCAGCGGGCCCTCCAGGTAATTCTTAAACCTTGAGACAGGCCTGGAGAGCGATCGTTCCCCTCTTAATCCCCTAAAAACATCCACGGGAATGGCAAGCTGGCTTCCCCCAACACGTCTGCCCCTTCCCCCGGAGCCCCATCTCTCCCTGCTCGGAGTCGGACAGACGAAGGCTGCCTCGAATCTTGGCTTTCCCGAGAGTTTAGTTTCAGGTCAACGAGCCTATGAAGAATAATCGCATCGAAGGAATAACGCATGCCATCGCCGTGATGTGATGCGGCTAGAAGGGCTTTCCCCAGCTGATGCTGGCTCCTGGGCCACATTATTCCTGAACCGCCCGGACGCTGCCCTGTCCTGGAAACGCCAGGACCTCATCCAGGCACTGGAAGCCACTGGAGATGTGCTCAACTGGTGACCCTTCACTCCTTCCACCAATACGCGTTTATATTTATGTGTTAACATAATATATTTATAATGTTTAAACACGGTTTATGTGTTTATATTTATTTATGCTTTGCATTAAGCCAGCATTAACGCAGGTGTCTCAACTATGGAGTAGGCAGATGGAGATTACAACAGTAAGAAGAATAAAGCTGATTACCTACTCCCTCAGCAAGCACCCATACCTGCTCCAAGCAGGCTCGTATATGCTTCAGGAGCAATTTTCAGCAAACATACACCAGCCCTTCCCAAAAACGAGCTGCCGGACAAAACCACCCCCTACCAGGCCACCTCCACCTTCCTTTTGGCCACTGGGCAGCATCCTCCACCGAGGTAGACAGCACGTACACCCTCCCACCACACCCTCCATCCCTTACTGATAAAAACTGCCGAAAACAAACCAGAAAGAAGGCAGCGCACGTGAACCAGAGGGATTGCAACAGATGGGCAAAACTAGAAACGGCTCTTTGTATATGTGCTTTTTTTTTTTTTTTGGCTAGGAAACGCTAGAAGACGAGGCCTTCTGTATCCAAATGGCCTCGTTTTGCTTCAAGTGTTTCCCATTTTTAAAGCCTGTCCGCAGTTGTGTATATAGTGCTCTATAAATATTTCATTGAGCCCGCAGCACGAGCCCTTTCCTTCGAGTTCATCCTTCGACACTTCCTTTTCGCTCTTCAACGATGCTCAAGCAGGAGCTGCCTGTAGCTGACCCCGAGCTGTCAAACCTCCCTGCAGCCCAGACCGGGGAGGTAGAAGTGATGATAACAGCTAACGGGATCACGTAATTATAATTTCTGGAGTTAGGATCACCACGACGCACATTTTTTTCCACAGAGAGGCTGGAAACCAAACTGTAAAAGATGGTTTTTTCTCCTTTTCTAATCATCAGCTCGCTTGAACAATGGGAAGAAAGCAGGATATCCTACCACCTCCTACCAAAAACGGATATGGGAGTGTTTCTAGGGACTACTGTGTTGAAAATGAGGATCACAAGATACAAGGAAAGAGAAACTGGGCATCAGCCCTCCTCAGGCATCTCCTTAACTCTGCAGATGACTTGCTGGAACAAGTGGAAGTGCCACCTGAGACGTCCCTTTTCCCAGTGCATCCGTTAACGTTCACAGAGAAGGAGCAAGGGTTAGCAGATCAAGGTTGCTCCTCCAAAAGCCTTTCTGGTGACCACCACCCAAGTCCCACTAGCACTGCTGGGGGTCTTTACACGGTGGTTTCTGTGCAGAATATTTCTCAGCCCTTTCCCTCCATCCCTTAAGGACTTTGCTCTTCATTCACATTAAGATCACGCGTGCTCCTCCCAGCCTCTCTCTAGGACTGGATCAGTCCTTTGGTAGGTCTAAGCCAGCGCAAAGGATCCTGCCCAACTTGTTTGCATCCAATCTCAAGAAAAAAAAGTAGGTCCTACATGAATGAAGAAAAGGAAAAGAGGAGAGAAAGCATGACTCCAGCAGTTTTCACGGCATTCGCCAGGGCTGGAAACAGTGGTGGCAATAATTGCCCATAGCCTCCCAAAAACTGCTTGTCACAGATTTTCCAAAGGCTGAAAAATACAGAGATATGTATTTGCAAGTAACCACCAGACTCAATCAGCTCATCTTGACCAAATACTCCACAATGACATTATTCCACAATGGCATAATCCTTAAGAGAAAAACCACAGCATTCTTGGACCCCGAACAGAAACTCGACACATGTAATACCTAATACTAGAGTGTACTTTATACCCTGTTTTCCTATGAGTCATTTTCCATCCCACTGTCTGTTGAAAAATGCTTTTTTGTTTATTTATTAAAGATTCTCTCAATGGCTTTATTAATGACAGAAGAAGGGAGCAAACGAGGCAGAGATTCGGCATCCCGGAGACCTGCCACCGAATCTGGCCTAACTAAAGCCATCTGCTCGGGGCAGGAGCCGCAGCCACCGGACCTGCTGCCAAAATCGGATTTTAAAGGGACAGTGCTAGAGCAGGCGGGATGCAGACTGGGCTTTGCATTTTAAAACAAAGTCACGTTACAAAAAAAACCCCAAAAAACAAAACAACAAAAAAGAAGAGAGACATGCTTTTTAATTTACTGGGAGGGACATGGGATGGAAGGACAAAGTTGTTTTGTTTTGACTGTCAAAGCCCAATTTTCTTGGCACAAATGGAAATACCCCCAGGCCTGTCTGGAAGAACCCGTGCTGGGCAGCTTTTCAGCCGGCGCAAGAAAATGGGCAAACGAAACCATGTACCAACCCAGAAAAGCAAAACTGGCTGGTCTAGCTCAACAGTCCGAAGGAAAGGCTCGATCCAGCCCTTGCCTGTGCTAGCATCCGTGCAGTGGGACCCATTTAAAGCCAGCAAGGGGCAGCTCAGCATCGGCCCCACGGGTGCAAGGCAAAAGAAAGATAAACCACCCGTTTATTTAATAAATACATTTAATTGTGCTATTTGATCAATCTTCATAATCTCAACAGCTCAAGCCTGAGCCGTGGGGGTTTATTTTCCAATTTAATCTTGGCAAGACCCGTTTAAACGCTATAAAGCGAGTCGCAGCATCTCGTGGGGATGCTGCAGGGAGCTGAAGGGCGCTGGATGGAGTTGGGGCTGCTGCAAGCTCGTACAAAGCCAGGCGAACACACGGTGGGTGCCCCAGCACCCACAGCAACAGCTCCAATCTTCAATAGATGTTTAACCAACTAAACCTCTTCATTTTGAGTTAGGGCATTCAACTCAGCTTTCCCAATCTGTTTTGGTGGCAAGCTACCAGGTCATTTGATAAATGGAAGGCTGACCTTTCCTTCCCCTCCAAAAAAGAGCTCCAAGCCTTTGCTTACAGGTTATGCTGAGGTTTTGCTGGATGTTAGGACTTTCTAAAGGGAAAGAAGAAGAAAGGCCTGTGGGCAGGGGTCTCGGGCACGCTCCAGCTCTGGTTAGCCAAATCCAGCTGATGGCTATGGGGAGGGGGACTCATCCTAGCTTGCTCCATCACGCTTGAGCTACACAAGACTGACAGTCACCAGCCTGAACAGCTCAAATATCAGAGATCACCAAACACCACAACCCGCCTGTGCTCGTGACTGATGAAACAAGCAACAACGCGTTCATGGTCTGCAGGAGATCAGATTAACCGATGGTCGTGATCCATGCAACAGGCGCCATGAATCAAAGGACCCGCAGCAGATACGCTCGCCTCCCGATGACGACCGTGCCACCGCCGTGAAGGAGCACATTGTGTGGAGCTCTCGGCATATGGTGGGACTTGCTCTCCACATTAAAACTAATAATCACAGATCTAAAATGATAACATTAGGAATACCCTTGCTTCAAACAGAGGTTCTGTCTTCCCCAGCTTCAGCCAAATACAAGGAATAAACTCAAATACGTGCATTTATATACATGTATCATAAATACATGACACAAGCAAGATAGCCAAGTCAGCTCTCCCGACCTATCTGGGGTGCTGACAGGAGATCCCTGGTGCAAATGTTATACGTTTGCCTTACATTCATTCTTAAACAAAGCGAGCAAAGGTCAAAACTAAGTTCCCGTAGGAGGGCACATTTGCTGTCCAGATGGCAACAAAATACGAAGGCCTTTTCTGTGAGCAGAATGGACAAACAGACATTCTGCAGCCCTAATGTCATTCTGACCTTCACGCTGTACCGTACACATATGCTTTTTCCCTTGAGCTTATACATCAGAGATGGAGTTTGGGACTAGCAAAGCAGAGTGCAGGGAGGGTACCTTATTCATCCGGTACCTGGTCTTGTATTGCACCAAGCCCAACGAAGCTCACCCTATAGCTCAAGCGCCTTCATAAAGCCCTGGTACAAAGTTCAACCTTGGGATGAAAACCCTGTCTGCAGCACATGGAGTTTCATTTCCAATCTTTGGGACAACCCTAAAGTTACTCAAAAGTAGTCTCTAAAAATAGGAGAAGGTCTGCTGGGGGAAGAAAAGAAAACAGACCTAAGGCTGGGATCAACATCAATTTAATGATATTTCTCAGGACAACTAGATTAACTTGCTGGTTTCTAAAAAGCACACAAAAAAATTTCTCATCCGTTTGTCTCGGGAAGAAGCACCAAGGCTCAGTGGGGCAGGTTGCCTTCAGCAGCAACAGCTTCCCACCCTTTAGCAAGATGCTTTAACTGGGGATTTCTGTTTCAGCGGTGTTGCACAGAGACTAGAGAGCTTGTGAAGAGCTGCAGGAGGAGGACCGGGGATCTAGGGAACGGTGCTGGGGTGACTTTTACCATTTACCATTGGCACCACAGTCGTGCCTAAGCCACGCAGGGAAAGACAAGGAGAGGCAGAGCTCTTTGAGCCTCCATCCTGCCATCAGCCAGCGGTTTGGTGACCGTGCTCCAGGTCCCACAACGGGGAAGACGCACATCGCAGCTTCATCCAGACCGCAGAGCAGAACTCCCCCGCGGAAAGCACTGTGCGAAATCTCAAAGGGGAAAAAAACCCCACAACAACAGGGCCATGGCCCAGAGTCAAAGCGCCTGGGTCCTACGGTCCTGGAAGCAATACTGCAGACTGAAAGCTGCAACGATTCCCAGTTGTTTCTGTTTTGTTTTCTTGGCCTAATTTCTTTCAGGCTGTCTATAGCTGCATGTCCTCTGCAGAGCCAAGCATAAATCTAGTCAAATCCTGACTTATCCTAGAGGAAAGAAACGTCCTTATTGTTATTCTAGCCAGGAATGCATGCATTTTTATTGGCCTGAGAAGTGCAATCAATACGCTCGGAGCAAAGGTACTGCCCACCTGCCACCTCCTCTTTTTCTATCCCACAAAGATCAAGCTTCTTACAACTTGTTTTTCCCTAGGTTGAACTACCAGGTAAGAATGAAGGTCCGCAATGGCAGGAGAACCGGTGCTCTTCAGCTGCAGCTTTTGTGTCTCACTCCGAACGCTGAAGCTAATGCTATGTGAAAACTATTACCCAATCGCAGAGGAAAGCTAATTCTCCAGGACAGTCTGAAACATGCAAATATAACCATGATCTTTGCCATTTGCAACACAATGGAAACTTGCTAATAAAAGTTCCTATTGTGTCGGGGATGTAATACTAACCTCATGGTATTTCTCTCTCCCTCCTCCCTCCCTTCCCCTTTACAGCCAGGCAGCTAAAAATGGCTTAAAACTTCCCAGCTCCAACGCTCGAGGTCAAACAGTGATGCTGAAGCACCGCAACGCAAGGTCTGAAGACCATCTACCGCACAGCCCCTTGCTCCCTTCCAGGCTCGGGGGGTGCAGCGTTCCCACCCCCTGCTCGGAGCCCGGGAGCGCGGCCTGCGACTCCGGCTTGAGGGTGGACCTCCCCAAAGTGCAGGAGGCTGCAGGACTCCCCCCTAGCCCCCAGTTAATGCCACCCTACACTCTCAGCACCGTGCCATGGGGTAGGCAATGCGAAGTCCAGCCGGCCTCCCCTATCCCTCCCAGACATCTCCAAAACGCCAGGCCGGCACTGTCCTTCCCACCCTGCCACTGAAGCTGCTCACGTTGCCTCTGTTCCACGCGATGGGATAAGAGACCTTTCCCCATCCTCATGGCTGTGAAGGCACTTTGCTTTGGACACAGTTCTCCCTCCTCCTTCCCCTAAAGGGAAAATGTATGCATACACATATGCTGCATTGATGTCTGCCTACTCCCTCGTCAAAGCCCCAGGAAAGGAAGCTCAGACACAGGAATTAAAAACTGGCCGGTATTTTCAAGGCGGGATGCCTAGAGCAGGGCTCCTTGATCCATCTTTCGGCACAAACGACCCGATTGCGTTACAACCTGCAGCTCCCGGCAGCCTCCTCCTTACAGGGGCTTGCAGGGATGCCAAAGGAGGGACTGAAAACCCGACTCCGGGCTCCCTGCTTTGAGGGCTGCGAGTTTTCCCAAGGGCCCTTCCGACTCTGACTCAATTGCTTCCTCCCCGGGCTTTGAGGCTCAAGCAATGAAGTGGCAGCAGCAGGAGAGGGGTCAAGCAGGCGAAAGCAGGCAGGCGCAGCTCACCCCCCTGCCCTGCTTCTTTGGAAGGCCACTGGCCTCTTCCACTCCGTGCTTTTCCCCACAGCATCCTCCCTCCTACCAACGCCTCATGCCCCAGAGCATCAGCATCCCTCTTCTGCCCCAGCCACTTCCACGGGAGGAAAATGTAGGATTTTGCACACGAGATGCAAAACCCAATGCAGAACCTCGGATCTTGACAGCCTGCAGGAAAAACACCCGTTACAGGGCAACTGGGGGCAATTATGAGATTTCAGCTGAAACCAGTGGCTTCAGTGTTTCACCGAGGCAGCCAAATGGCTTTATTTCCGTGTATTTGTTAATAATCTCATTATTTACAGGACCCATGTGCTCTCTATTACCTTCCATATTCCAATATTGAAGGGACATCTGAGGCTGGTTAGCCTGTTTGTAACGGGTCCATCTTCAGCTTTTTGGTATTTCCTGGTTGGCACGTGACCAAATCAACACGCTCCTCTTTCCACTTAAAAAAACGAGTCCCTCCAAGGGACTGCACTAAGCAACCACCTCGTTCAGCAATTCCTAATGCACAAGCTGCCTTTATAGGTTTTAGAAAAAAACCCCAAAAACTCAAACCTGAAAAACAACAACAAAACCTCTTTGATTCCTGTAGTTGTCCGCTGGCGAGCGCAGGCAAGGAAAATAGTTTGGGGACTGGGAACATTTCAGACGAGGAGGTATCTCAGGGTTCTGTTTAGGGTGGTGGTGGTGTTGATTTTTAGGAGGATCGGAGAGTTAGCTGCAGATGTCAGCTGTACGTCTGCAAGCAGAGGACACGCTGCCAGCACCTGAACCTCTTCCACTCAGTTTTCCCCTTTAACTCGCAGCTGACAGAGGCTGAGATGGAAGAAGCCACATGAAGAAGCAGCAGCATCCCTTCCTGGATGCTGAAGACATCTGCTCCAGCTGATTTAAGAAGCAGCGGTCTGAAAACCGACCGGTGTTTGCATAGAATCATAGAATCATTCAGGTTGGAAAAGACCTCCAAGATCATCGAGTCCAACCATCAACCATCTCTCTCTCCTGTGCCTCATGAGTATTACCACTCCACGAGGTGCAGGTCTGCTTTCCCTGCTGGCATTCCTACGTTTCACGGTGCTGATGTTTAGCAAATCTTTGCTTTACAGCATGTTTCTTTTGCCCTGGGAATCTCAGCCTGGGTTCAACACCTGGTACTTTCAAGGAGATGTATTTTGGGGAGGGTTTCCAGGCTGCTGGGTTCAGGCAGAGCAAGTGACTCACTGATGGCTTCAGCACGAGTTGGTGACCCATCCTCAGCACCCTCAACTTGGCTTCCTCCTGCCCACCCCTACCCAGCACAAATCTGGGCAGCAAATGTGCTCCCCTCCCGACTTCGCCATCCCCTGAAGCTGGTCCCACGGAGCAGCCCACCCTACCATCAACCAACCAAGCGGAAATCCTTTGAAAGCAATCCGGACAGCTTAGGAGACTTATTTCTGCAAACTACATTATGGGACCAACATGCTGGTTTCTCTTCTAAATACACGCCCACGCACACCCACGTGAATAAAAGAGACATTTCTGGACAATTTGCGTACCACAATTATCACCAAAACTGGTAGCATGTAGTGAGTCAGATGAAATTCTTCTCCAGGGCAGCCAAAGACGGTCACAGCTGGGTCTAGAGGTTGACATGCCGGGTCTAAAACTCCCGGTTAGAAGCGAGCCCGCCCTGCCCCGCGAGAGATGAAACCGTGCTTGTTGCTTCCCGCAGGGAAAGGCACGCCGTCGGGATGCACGGGCAGCAGGGCCTGCCGGGAAAGCTTAGTTGCTCTTATCACTCTTGGAGTAGAAGGAACCGAAGGGACAATTCCCAGGCAGCTGGGATGGGCATCCGCAGAGATGCTAACGCAGATCGCACCCATCCTCCGCCCCACCACGGGCTCCCAAGAGCAGCTAAAGGCCATGCAAACCTGATCCCTGGCAAGCCTGCCTCTATCCTTCCCAGAAGCCACCTTCAACATCGTGACCTTACACGTCATAGAGATTTATGACCGCCAGCAAGGATCCAACTTAGCACGTGCCCGTCAGCTGGAAGGGGGGGGACCATCACAAGCTGCAGCTCGTGACCACCTTCATCGCTGCCAGATCCTGCCGGCACAGCTAGACAGGCAGATTTGCTGGCATTTCTAACTTCGCTGAGGTTCACGGGTGGCCCAGAATATGACAAAACATTGAGTTGTTAGCAAAGCAAAGAGATTTGGGCTGGAGTTCCTGGGTAAAACTGCCAGATGTGTCACTTTTACTCAGAGCTGAATTGGCAGATCATCGCCGCTGGGGAAAAAGCTGGAGGAGAAGGAAAGGAAATCAAACAATTTCCCAAGTCACCTGTTTTCTTTATGCCAGCGCTGCCAGCTTCATACCGAAAAGCACAGCCTGCAGATTTAACTTGTGCTAAATGGGATCCCTTCTCCACTCCTCCACTCATTCTCCCACTCCCTCTGCATCCCTTGACTGGAGCCATTCCTAGGCGTTTCACACTTAATTATTTATTATCCCTAATGAACGTTCTCATGCATCCACCCTTCTCCTCATCTGTAGCTGGTTTTAATTGGGCAGCTCTGTCCTCAGCAGCGAGAAGTTGTGCAATCGTTCACACACATCTGCCACCAGCCCTGCTCCACCTCGACTGCTCTTTATTTTAATCCCAAACAATGAGTCTTGAGGACTTTCTCTGGTCTGTCTATTCAGGGAGAAGTGTCAGTCACTGCAAAGGGAGAGAGGGACCTCGCCGAGATAATGTTCCAGGCTGACGCTTAATCAGCGTGATGGCCTCATTAACAGCACAACCCAGATAACGCAATCCTCCCAGCGCTGGCATTCCTCCTTGCTGAGCAGGCACATAATAAATCAAGAAGAGATTTGGTGGGAAAGAAAAGCCCTGCTCTGTTCCCATGTGCTCTGGTGGTACAGCTTTCCACCCCAAAGGCCCCAAAACTTCTGCTGGGATGGAGTAACCGGAGATAATCAACACCTCCTGCAAACACCTCCCTGACTCCCAACACACCGGTCCCCAGCTGGACCCCTCGGGTCCCACCGCCGGTGAAGGCAGCCGTATGACCCAGCTGGAAATCTGTGGCAGCCATCGGGCAGAGATGCTACAATCAATTCTCCCTGAGCAGAATCAGCCCCTGAAATCCCCCCAACGTCGGTGGGCTGCTTTGGAAAGCTGTGCTCTGCTTTCCCCTTCCACTGCTCAGAGCCTCAAACCTGATATGGGGGCAAGGGAGATTTTGTCCCTTTTTTTTTCTCCTTCTTGGGACTCTTTTCGCTTGCCTGCGATTGTAATCTGAGCTCCTGCCTGGCAGGAGGCAGACAAATAAACAGGGCTGCACCGCTCGCAACTCAGCCTGAAACCACCGTGTCCTCGCCCCAGAGCAGTGCTCCTCGTGAAGCCGGCTCGGCGTGTGAGCCGCGCTCCCGGGAGCACATCCATGCACTTGAAAGCCTAAATGGAAACCCTTTGAAAACGCTGGGAACAAAAAGGGCATAGATCGGTCCTCAGTCCTGCAGAATGGAGCTCTGCCTGGCAGCCGCCCAACCCACCGGGGGGAAAAAAAAAATTCCACAATGTCTGTTTATTTTCCATTCATCCTTTCTAGGTAGCCTGTGCTGTGTGCTCGCCTTGTGAAGGAGCAAGAAGATGAATTCAGGCACGTTATGGACAACTTCCCTCCTGCCACAAACGCTCGCAGCCTCCTGATGCTGCTGGCATCCACTGAGGGCTAAGAGATGAAGAACTGACCCAAGGCAGAGAATTATCTTCTCCTCGTAGCCCCAGGTCTCCTGGAATTATCACAGGGAGGATTACAGCTTGCAAGTATCCCAGCAGAGGTTGCACGCTGGAGAAGTTCAAGGGAGAGGGATCGAGGGAAAGGCCAAGAAGCAATCCAACCGCACAGCAAGTTTTCATTAAGACTGACTTCAGATTTGGCTTTCATGCACTTCTCAGATCCAGGCTGCTTCGCATAAAAGGACAGTTTTTACCCCAGTGAACATCATGGTTTAGATTTACATCAAGGCTTTTGGTTTGAGTCTGTTTTGCCTGCTGTGGGAATTTATGGGTAACTAATTTTTCCTTGGGAGCTCCAGAGATGATGGAGCCCTTTTCCAAAAAAGCCTGCCGCATACTTGTTGGGATCTCACCTTGCATTTGGCAGCTGGAGGAATTTGACTGCATCTACCTGACATCAGGGAAAAAAATCCATGTGGTTTGGATTCAGAGGAACAGCCGAGAATTTTGAAAGCGGAGGACACAAAGAGTCCCACAGACAAAAACCACTAATATTCAAACAACCTCATGTCAAATGCCTTGGTGCTGCTCTCATGTTCCCCAGCACAAGACTCCGTTGAGTCTCTTGATCTATTTGGAGGAAGGCAGCGGCTCACGCAGACCAGCCAACACGGCTCCCTCACCAGACCTATTCCTTCACGGCTCTATAATCGGAGACAGGCCTGAACAAAGCCCCAGATCAGAGAACGTCTAAATCTGGTGGAGGCAGGAAACTTCAAAATCCAAACCCAACCCCCCGTTTGCTGAGAGACCTTGAACTTTTTAATGGGGCTCACATACAAATCCACTCACAGATTTTCTGAGGTGTTTGAAATCTGAACCAAATACTACTTCAGGGCTTGGACCCATCTCTCCAGTTCATTTTTCAGCTCCTCTTTTACTTGAGAAGCAGTAGTCTCCCTCCCGACCTCAGTGTACTTATTTTTCCATTTATCCCAGAATGGCAGAATTCCTTCTCCAAGGGTTACCCTGCAGGGTACCAGTACCTTGTAGAGAACATCTTGCCAACTTGAAATGAAAAATCTTCACGGCAGTTCCAGCGCAAATGCTAAATGTGGTTTGCAGCTCTGCCTGAAAACAGGCAGACAGTGACTTAGGCAGATCTTCTGGAAACTCAGGTCCCGACCGTCAGTGAGCTTCACCTCCATTTCCTCCGTGACTCTGGGACCTTCGTCATTCCGAAGCCCTTTTAAAATGTCATCACTTGAGGAGAGGCAAGTCGGTGCTTGAGCCAGGGCTGGCCTGCTGGGTGATGGAGTGCTGAGACTAAAGCTTTGAACTTTGAACAGTCTGGAAAGCCGGGAGAAGCCAGAGCAGGAGCTTACATCACCCTATCTCAGAGGCAAGCAAGCACGGATTCTCCCCAAGCCTGTGCGTCGTAGCCACTGTCGGACAGTTACGGGAAGCCAGGATGATAAACGTGTGAGTCATTGCAGCTAGATGTTCTCCTGGGAGGAAGGAGCAAGAGTTTCCTCACAAGAAGTAGCTTTTTTCCACTGTAAATCTTCTAAGCACAGTGATGAGTCTGAAAGGTCACTGGGGCTTGGCACTGGTTTGGCAACCGAGAGCCAGATGGCTTTGATGGGAAAGAGGATAACACTGTCTCCTTCCCAGTGCCTCTCTGCTAACAGGCTTCACCTACAGCTTGTCTGGTTCACTATGGACCAGCTTTCTTCACCTCCTGGCTGCTCTAAGGTAGGCAGAGGTCAAACACAGGATTTTGCAGGGCTGGAAATCCTGGTCCTACCTAAGGGAAGGGGAATTTTGTCTTTGGCTTCAACAAGGGAAGGCTTTTCAACTAAGATCCTTATTTGTATTTTGAGAGGGGATCTCTAGTGAATAGTACACGAAATCTGCACGTATTCCGAGGGTCCCAAGTGGACCCAGAGCTTTTGAATTGGCAGTGAAGGTCCTGAACACATATACCATCAGCGCATCACCCCCATTCAAATCAGTGGGGTTCCTGATACGAGTCAGCTCCTTCCACGCATAATTGTTATTCACTGAAGTACTTCTTCTTGGATTTGGGAGAGGAGCATCAACATTAAAGGGCATGTAGATAGGAAACCCATCATCTGGAAATGTGGAGATTTGCAGTGCTCCGTGGTGGAGGTGACACAGCTCTGGTACCCAAGAGGAAAGCACTCAAACACTGGAGGCTCGAGCATCCTCAAGTGCGCTCTGGAGGGTGAGAGAGAAAACCCCACAAAAGCAGCTGTGCACAGCTTTAGCCCATCCAAGACTGACCTCTTCAGAAAGGCTAGTGGTACCACAGTCGGAAGAAAAGCCAGTTAAAAGCAAAGAGGTTGCCAGAAGAAGGGTGAGAAGAAAAGCAGGATGATGATGATGATGACAAAAATCCCTCTGTTCAATTGTCCCTCAGCACTTCCGTAACACTAATTAAAAGACATAGGAACAACCTGATGAGACCAAGTATAAATAATGGCTTTCCAAGGTCCACCTACCTCAGTATTTTGTCACTAAAAGTGGCCAAAAGCAGATGCCTAGGGAACAGCTTAAGAATACAATACACATGCTGCGATTTTTTTTTCCCCAGAATATTCCCCCAGCCTCAAAAAATGCAGCTGAGGGATTTCCTGAGCTGAAGGAGGTGTTGTCTTTGTATTAAACAGACAGTTTAACAAACAGGAGTCAGGGGATTTCCCTTCTACAAACCTCTGCATTGTCCCTCGGTTAATAATAAAAGAAGAGAAAGAAACATTGCAAACTATATTGACGATTAGGTGTCAGCCTAAAAGAAATTTAACTTAATTCACCTGCACCTAGAAGCCGGGTCAGAGAAAGCCCCATTTCTTCCTTTGACAACAAAAGGTTCGTTAACAAAAGTTTTGCAGTAAAATCTTTCCCCTGACTTAATGGGACTGCTCTAACGTCCTTGGAAGGATTATTTCAACACTACAGGCTGAATCAGTCGGTTCATTAAGCAGCAAAGGTTGAGAAAATCCACAAGGGATTTCTTCATTGAACATTATTATTACTTCTACAAAATGTCTCCCTTGATTTTTCAACCAGCTGCAAGCGAGTTGTTGCTTTTAAAGCAAATGAATCAGGGACCCATCAGCACCCAAACACATCTGTGTGGAAGTGTTAACGGGCCTTTTGGGGTGAACCTTAGAGCCGGAGAATGGTATTTAAAGGCATTTGACTAGGAGGGACGGCAGGGGAGATAAGTCCTTCCTCATCACACATCTGGAAGTGACTGCAGCTGTACATTTTACCCCTCCACAAAACGACTTTTGTAAGGGATTCGCCATTTGCTCTGCATTGTTCGCAGTGACACGCAACCTGGGCAAACACAGAATCTCATGCACAAAGTAATGACCCTTTTGCACATCCCTCCCTGGATGGCATCCAAAGAATGCTGCTAGAGCTTTCTGCTCCGCTGGAGAAATTGGTGAGTGTATTCAGCAGGCCATGTCTGGGCAGAAGACTTGGCCTAGAGGACCTGCCTCAGCCTAATTTCTGAATCAGGAATTTCTGCCTGGCTGGAACAAAGTTAATTTTCTTTGCCACTCTTGATAATCATTATAGAAAATTCATCACTCCAAGATTTTTTTTTTCTTACTATGTCTCCCTTTCACTGGCTTGACACTGCTTTGCGTTATCTTTCTTGCACATCTTGGCCATACACTAACATACCAGAAATCGAAACTCCAGACTAGTTGCAACATCTTCATTGTGTATCACAAACCCAAGACTAATCTGTGGTGGGAAACAGACACTATCATGGGATGCACCTCCAACTCACTTCAGTACCACTGATTTTTCCGGAGGTCATATCAAAATTGGGCATGAAAGGATCAAGAAAAAAATATTATACAGCCTAGCAGCTCCTGGCTGGCGGTCCACGTACCACCAGTATCATGCAAAACAACTGCAAGAAAAATACACATACAGATGCAAAAAGAGCAAACAAAGCATGAGGGGCGGAAAAAAAAAATCAAATACCAAATAGGCATTCAAAAACTACTCTTATTTTTGGTGGTTCTAAAAAGCAACCACTTGCATGGGCACTGCCTTCTGGCAACTGCTACTAGACAAACCTGCAAATCTTGGATTTTTTTTTTAAATTATGTAACAGTCCTTCAACTAAAAAGTTTGAGAAAGACAGATCTGGTCCCCCACCTCAAGGCAGGTATGTCATGGCATACCTGAGGGATGTCTGTCTGAATTATTCCTGAAGTCTGAATACAGGCAATGCGGGAGATGCAACTGGGTGCAGAGCTGCTGTTTCTGATCTCCCAGCCAGTATTACCTGAGCAAACCTGAAGTCACTTGTAACAACACAAGGACAGGAAAAAAAAATACTGGTTTCAACTCTGCTTTAGCAATATGGAAAAGGGTGATTTGTCTGGGAGATATTTCCCAGTTTACTTCTATGCAGACCCGCATTCATGAGGCATCTCCTGATACCACAATGACACCATCAGCCACAAAAAACATTTTTTGTCCTGGAAAACAGCGGAAAGAACAGAAGTGACTGGCGGAGAGCGTCCGCCCTGACGCTGGTTTCCACCCAAATCCTTTAAAACAACCCAGGGCTGCAGCACTGAGGCCTTCAAGGATGTCGTGATGCAATGTGGAAGAACACGTAACCAACAAGAGTGATGGGAAGAGGATTTTGGAAGAAGGAGGAGAACAGCACCGAGTCAACACAGCAGCAGGGCCAACAAAGAGAAGAGGGCAAGAGCTCTTCATCCCACAAAACTGCCACATTCCTCATTTCCATGGCACATACAAACACATCCCGCCATCTCCATGCCTTGGCTTTGTGGCCCACCAGCCCAGGACTTCCACATAGCATCGGACTAGCTAATTGACATTTAAATCATCAGCAGCGCACCAAATTAGTATCAGGGCCTCCGGCATCCTTGGGCTGCTGGCTTGTTTTCGTAGCCCATATCCCAGAGAGGAGGCCCTGCTCATTGTTAATGAGGCATTTCAGCACCTACTCAGGATCGTTATTGGTCTCTAATGAGGGCAATGGTGTTTGTGGTATTTGACCACTTGCCTAATTAGTTTATAGCACAAATGCTCCCTGCTGAGTAGGAGATTTATGAGCTTGAGTTTGTCCAGAGAGCAGGACTGGGAAGGGAGCTGATGACTGCAAACACTGGTTTCTCAAAGCACAGCTCCCACCGAACCCGCTTACCCCACTGGTGAGACATCAAGGAACCAACCGAGGAGCTTCTGGGGAGCAGCACCACCCCAGAGGGCACAGCTCACTGCCCCGCGACTCACCCCCCTTGCATCTCTGGGGACAACAGCAGGGATGAAGGTTTACCTTGCAAGCGCTGGAGTTCGACCACGCCAACGAGCCTTGGACGAGGTAGTTTTCCCCGTGACACATCCCGTGCACGGCAGAACAGGGTCAACTGCTAACGCAAAACCTCTTTTGACTCAGTCCCTGGCTTGCAGGCCCCTCGGCAGCTATGGCCCACCCTACCAGAGGGCTGCTCCATGGGCAGGAACCTCTGGCTATCACCGGACACCCCTTGCTGGTGTTGAGCAGCAAGCAAGGATGAAATCCTGCCCTTGCATTTGGAGGAGCATGTTCTTGCTGTTAGGTATGGGCGTTGGGGTGCCGACACCACGAGCTGTACCGCTGCAGGTAGAGGCAACACCCCCAGATCTTCATTCTCCTCCCCAAAGGCACATTTGGGTGGATCTACAAACTGGTTTTGCTTCAATTCTGCATCGCGACTCTGCCCGATGTCCCTGGCAATGCCAGGAGGGTGTCACTTGAGATGGGAACAAATTCGATTTGACCTGGGCTCGCAGTGCTCCTCACCGCTGACAACCAGCGTCGCCGTACACCAAGGATGGTTCCGCATCCTCAATTTTGGTTGTTTCAGAGAGCACGTTGGGTTTCATTGCTAATGGGAGAACAATTGCGGCGGAGCTTCAGAAACTCCTCACATTAAACACTTCAGAAAAAGAGTCAGAAATTCAGAGCTTTGCCTGAATTGCATCTGAAACCTTTGGGACTGGAAATCCCTGATGCAACTGCAGTACCAAGAGAAGAGCTACTATTTGTTGACAACCTCTTGAAATCATACACTCAAAAACGTCCAGTGACTGGAAATCATTTCCCTCAAAATTTTCAGCTAATTAAAAAAATGTTATAAATGCATCTTGGATTGCTAAAAATGGTTTGCTTTGCTTTCAACTATTAGATTCTTTCATATACATTTTTGAGTAAGATTTAGGAGAATTTCCAATGAAGAAGCGGTTTCAGCCACCATAAGAATGCCTCCCTCACAAAATCCAAAAGCCTTAACATCTAAAAAATGTGATACAAATGAAAAAAAGAAACAAACCCAGCATGCACACGCAATCGGCTTCATACACATCCCTGTCTTCTGCGCGGGATGAAAAGAACATTTAACACAAAACACGTTGCAGCAGCTCAGCTTTGCCACGGCTGAGCCGGCGACCCCGGGACTGAGCCCACGAGCTGCCCCCACGCCCGGCGCTGCGGTCCCCGAGATGCTCGGCTCCCCGAGGGCAGGCACTGGCTCCGAGACACAAACCCCCTTCCAACGACCTCTTTTCTGTTAGCCTCAGCAGGGAGAGTTGTTTGTTTGGTTTTTTAAGTCGCAGCAAATAGCTTAATGCAAAGCAGGAGCAAACAAGCAGCAGGGCTTGCCAGACGCATAGCATCTTTCCTGCCTTTCGCCTGCGGCTGAACCGGTTCCCTTTGCATTTTTTTTGTTCCTGCGAGTGTTTGGGCTGAGTTCATAAATCAATTCTGACAGTCCCAGTTGGTAACTGTGACGCCAGCCCATGTAGGGGACCGCGGAAACCGGCATCACTGCTGCTAGGACAAGGCTTAGCTTGACCGGGATAGCAACGGGCCCCCCAGATAGCCTGGTGCCTCCTTTCCCCTGGTTTCCCCCTCCTCTGCTCCCAAAGGACAGTTGCCATTACAGGGGCACGCGGTGCCAGCAACCCCCCGGCTCCTCTCCGAAATCCTCACATTACAGAAATGACCGATGCTAATCCTTCAGCCCCGTTTTCCTCTGTTTCTCCCCAATATCCATTCTCTAGTCCTTGGTAGGCACCCATGTGGGTTGTCCAAAGGTTGCTCACAGCAGCGGCTCTCAGTGCATGTCCCGTTCCTGCCCCAGCGCCGTGGGTTCGTCAGCAGCATCGGCTTAAGGGGGTTGTGCAATAGCTCGAGGACAACAAGTGGAAAAATCACACTTCCAAGCGGGAGGTAACGAGATGCAATTCCGTCTGTACAGGACAATAAATCACCTTTTAGACGACTTTTCTAGCCTTAAAAATATGTGGAGAGAGGGCAAGGATGTGGCTGACGAAGGAAGACTGGAAGGACTGAGGTTGCTTTTGCCAGAAGGAAAAGATGACAACTGAAGAAAGATGCAATAGCAGTCTTCAGATCTGTGGCAAAAAGGAAAGGAATAAAATATGCTCCGCATCCACTACGCATAAGACAAGACATGCTTGAAGATATTCACCACCACCGCCTAAACAATGAATCATGCTTTGTAGACAACGTCACATTCCTGAAAAGTCTCAATAAATGCACATTTTGGACAACAACAAAGTAAAACCAAGCGAAGCGTGCTCGTTTCCCCATCACCCAGGGCCAACGCATCTCACCAAAGCTTCTCAGCACCCTCAGGGGCTTTTTAGCTATAATTGTTCTATTTGTTAGCTGGAGCTCATTTGGTGTTTATTAATAGCCCAAACAAGACGATACAACAGTGTAGTAGAGGAGAAGAAAACAAAATATCATCTTTGTCTGAAAATTTAGGGGAGGTTGGGAAGGAGGGAGAACTGATTGAGTCCAGCGAGGGGTACACGCCAGAGTCAGCCTGGTGCCAGCAAGCTGCCCCTGGACAGGGACGTTCAGCCATCAGCTCTGCTACTGGCCTGTTAGGAGACGGTCTCCATCCAGCTTGTTCACTGCTCTCCGCCTCACCTCTCCTCACCTGCAAAATGGGCGCAATGCTACTGCGCACCTGTGCAATGCATAGGGATGTGGGCGTTATGCATGGAGAAAAAGACATAAAACCCATGTGGCATTACCCTGTTTTCAGTTTAACCCACATGGACAGCCCCTTCCTTCTGATTTCTGATATTTCAAGTCCTAGGAGAAAGTCTAGTCAAGTCGCTTAAATGGCGAGGAGCTCAGCATCTCTCTCCTACCAGGCTTTCAATTTAAAAAGCATTACATAGATGTAATTGGATTCAATTGCTACTACACATGCCATCTGGGGCTGCAGCCACCGAGTAATATTCAATATCAAAAAGATTGTGTTTGGCACAGCCCCTAATGAGGGCAGCTGCAGCACACCCCAGCCAAGAAACTGTCAAAAAATGACAATCAAAAATAATTATGTAAAAAAAAAAAAAAAAAAAAGGAAAAAGTGTAATTGCCACAAAAACAAAGGGGCGATACATTCACCTCATATGCCCACAGAGGACAAGCTGGATGTTTAATACGGTCTGCTTTAAATCAGGAAGACAATACCCCATCGCGGGGGAAAGCAGCGCAGAGCAGCTGCTGACAGGCGAGGCCCAAAGGTACAAACTCGACGCCTGCTTTGCCTCCGCCACTGAAAAGATACAGAGCATGGCCACAGCCACGCTGGCAGCCCTTGCAGGCTTACAAAGGGCGCATCTTCGCAGTGCCGTCACCCGCCCTGCGGTGACAACACTTCGCCGCCGTGACATCTCAGCTGGGGCTCCGGGAAATCTCCTGCAAAGGAGACCTACCCCTGTTTTAATCACCGTGGGGAAGCACCACAAACATGGACCGTCAGCATGTGCTAAAGAGGAGCACTTTCTCCAAGAGAGGAGCACTTTCTCCAAGAAGTCTGGAGTTGTCTGCACAAAACACCTGCTACTGGCTCCTCTTCGTTTCCAGCTGCTGAATAATCACTCCAATTTCTGCTATGTTTACATCACACGTTCTCCTAATTTTCCTTTGCCAGGTAAGAGCTTGCTGTGGCTTCCCAAGGAAAATCTTCAATGCCAATACATCACGGAATGCAAGCCATGACCTCTCGTTGAAGCACACTTCTTGTTATCTGGGTGAACGAGATTGGGTGGAGAGAACAGCTTTCTTTTTAAAGTTTTGAAATAAAGCATGCTAGAAATCCAGCAGCAAAGTCATTTAATAACTGAAGCAAATGTGAACTAAGCTCCAGGTTCACGCTGGCATTACGTGCTTCCCCCCCAACCCTTTTTCCCGGAGAAACCCCTTCAGAAACGTGGGTTGGGTCTCAGCCTTTCTGTTGAGGTTACCAGCACGTTTGCCAGTTACACCGCCGTGATAGCAGGTTCTGCCGCCTGGGCGTCTTTTCTGCCATGTCGGCGACTGAGATCCACCACCTCAGTGTCCATAAGTTACCAAACCCTCATCGGCCATCACGGCTCTTCGGTCCCAGGCTGGACGCTAACCGTAAAAGACTCCATAAAGCACATTACCAACCTACCCAGCTGCTCCATGTTCCCCAAACCTGGGTATTAACTTCTCTCCTCTACATCGTTTTGTGGTTTGCGGTGCTCTCGGAGGAGCCCAGCTGAGCTGTAATCAAACTCGGGGGGAGCAGATAAAGCCGTGACTTTTTGGAGGCAGCTCCGGAGAGCACAGATGGACCCAGGGAACAGCACCTCCCCCCGGCATTGCTTCTTCGTTACCGCGCAGTCGCTCCTTGGCGGAGGCTTCCCGAGACATGGACATTTCTATTGCACGCCACTATACTTGTGCTTAGACAAACCATATGATTTTAAAGTTAGTAAATAAAAAACGCAGGATGGCCATGATCCGGGTGCAGAATATAGTGCGCGTTCAGTCACAAGGATCTTCATTAATGCGCTCTCCGGTGCCCTATGGCGGAGGGCAAAGTGCACACAGCGAGTTATACGCCTTTATGGACCAAAACCTGGGCTACGTATTCCTGTTATCAATTCAAAATTTGCAATAAAGCATCCTAACATCCTGTGGCAACGCATAATTTAGAGGTAAGAGCCTCTGCTCTCTTTGCCACAGACATAACTTCCACTGACCACAGGGAAAACTGTGTGGCATCACACAGAGAAAAGAAGAGAACTAGAAAATTAATTCAAGTTCTCCGCTGCTTTGAAAGGCAAATGCTGTTTTTGTTTTCAGGGGCTCAGACGGTAAATATTCAAGATGGGCCCAAACCACAACATTCAGCTCCAAATCCAAATTTTCCCAAAGTTCAGGGGTGCAAGGATCCAAGGTTTTGGTAAAAAAAAGTCTGGCCTTCCAATTTCTCTCAAATCCAGGGATGGGTGGATCAAAGTTAAGTTTCTGGTCCACCTCTAGGAAGTATCTCACCTGCCCGGAGCAAGCAGGGAACCTGACCCAACGAGCCACGCGGCAAAACCTTCATGCAGGAGAGAGGCATGAGGGACATGCTGGGTACCCCCATAGCCAAGGGGAACCCCAGGAGGAGTTCACCAGGGGTTGAAGACGTCCAGAGAGGTAAGAAGTTGACCTGGGACTTGAAATCCCTCCTCCGTTACCAGCTTGCTAAGCAACATTTTTTTTTTCTTTGCCACGTCTCCGCTCTCTGTCCGTAAAATGGCAGCATCTCCCAGCCTTAGAAGAGTGTCATGAAGGTAAATAAATAAAAGAGACTGAAGTGCCTGGATACTTGTGCGCTACAGCAGCCACAGCTCATCACATGAAGAGCTGAAGACGTTTGAACAAGTAGCACTCTACATACTTGATCTTTTTATCCCCCCTCGCTTCCATTTCCTTATAATGGCTCAAAAGCAACTGGACCATGATGTTTCCCATACTTTGTCTGAACTCAGAGAAGAAAAAACATAAACATTCCAGCAACATCTACTGAACCATTTTACTAACTGGCAAATGAGGCGAAAAAAACTCCACTATACTTGCCCCAGATGTTCATGAGCACATTGAGTGTTTATGATACCAAGCACAACACTGCATTAACTGTGTTCCTTGCAAGATCGCTGTGCATAGCTGGAAATCACGATCCTGTCCTTAGACTGAGAAAGAAGACAAAGCAACGACAACTTAAATAATAAAGAATTAATAACAGCATCTAGCACTAACGAGCACTTCCATAACATTTTACATCTCCTAAGTTTTATGCAAATTAATTATTCCCATAAGCAACATAAATGTCACACGATGCACAACTCCAAAAGGACTGCGGGCAAAATAAGGAATAACTTTGCAAACCATTTGTCATCCCGGTCTGTCCACTTTCCCCTGGAAAAGATGGCAGCCCATCAGGGAGGAGACTCAAAGCTGTGCACACCCGTGTGTATCAAAGCAGCCAGGAGCACCAGGGCCACAAGAGAATCATCCAAAGAGACAGACCGGTGCCAACGCCCCTTCATGACAAAAGGGAACTCTAATCGCATCTGAAATAGGGGTTTTAACAGCTAAAGCCGGATCCATAAATAAACCAAGATTAGGGATCACAATTTATTTTGCTTTGTATAATAATATCCAGACCCAACCGTAAGAGGGAAATTCTGCGCCGCATTAGCATCCTGCGCAGGGCCGGCAGCGCTCGGCTCTGGCTGCAGCGCGAGGATGCGCAGACGCTGTCCTCCTTGCAGAAACACCAGCCTGCTGCCTGCTCCGGCACCGCGCCGATGCCACCGCTCTGCAGGGAGCATCCTGCCGGGTGCTGGTCACCATCACAGCAGGGGTGTAGGCTGTGCCTTCGAACAGCCCTACGCCAGCCAAAATGGCAGCAATGAATGGGAAAAAGCGTCTCGAACCAACTTTACGTGAACCCCAAGGGTAGTAAAAGAAGGCCTTGGGAAGGTTTCCCAGCAGAAGCACACACGCAGCCACCTTTTCAGCGAGGCGGACGCCCCTCCTGCACGCACGCTCGGCTTTCCGAGCTTGCACAGAGGGACTCTGGCTCATGTCAGGAGCACCCGGGTGATGGGTTCACGTGCTGCAAGGGTCTATCTTATCTTATCTACGATCGTTTCCACAAGTAGATAAGTCCACCTGGATCTCCACGCACATTTTCGCGCACTTCAAAAGTGCCTTTATTTTCAGAGTTGCTGAACGGCCAAAAGTTTTGGTAAAGTCATTGCGGTACTCACCGCCACCAAAAAATCATTTACCTAGGACCCAATTCAGCAAACATATGACAAGCATTAAAGCACTTGAGTAGATCCATCGAGGTGGCTCAGGCTCACAGGCTGTATTTCAAATCAGCCGCTTGCAGATAGCCCAGAGAAAAACTCTCTCTTCCCCCCAGAATTCCTCCACCAAGTCAGGCCCATGGGGTCCAAACCACGCCGCGAGCTGCCCTTCGCTAAACTGAAACCTCACCCATGAGGTTCGGCAAAAGCCAGGTCAATCCCCCCGCCTGCCTGTCTCGAAGCCAACGATCGCAAGGGTGATTATTTAATATTTATAGTATGGCAGTACCCAGAAGCTCCAGCGCGGAGCAGGACTCCATCCCGCTACGCTCTGAACACACAAAACTCTTTGAAGGCGATAACTGCCTCTGCTCTGAGATGCTACCGACGCATCAGAGGCTTCCCAGGCGCTCCGTAAACCCAGACAAAAGCTATAAAAACCGTGCTGCAGGGAAGAACCGGGAAATGGAGAATGCGATAGAAGGAATTTCTCCATCTATAACCACCACAGCTCCATAAGGTTGTTTAAAATAGGGAACAGAGACTGTTTTCTTTGTGGAAATCCTATGTTTATTATTAGTTATGCCTCTGAGTATAAATAAATACGTAATGGACCGCATATTGGTTAATTCCCTTCATTGTGCACTTAATTGCTTCCTTGTTTGCTTTATACTTTCCACTCTGCTGTATCCTCATATTTCAGCATAAGCTCATCCCTTCCACGTTTGTTTATTGTGTCTACATTTCCAGAAACTGAAAGGTCAAGAGAAAATATGATTTGTTATGGAACTTCCTAATACTAACATGGCTTTAACATACAGCACAGCTCCCCGCCCTCCCCTGGCACGCAGAGTAGCAGCTAAACCCGGCTTCCCTCCCAGCTCAGACACCCAGCAGCTTCTCCGAAACGTCCTCCCCTGTTTTTTTTTCCCCGGACAGGAGGCTTGTGTCCTCCTGAAGAGGACGTTCTCCTAACCCACAGGACAGATGCTCCTTAGGCAGGGATGCTGCCAAAGCAGACAGCGCCCTGCCAGCACCTCCTCACCCTGGTTTTGCGGGGCCACCCTTGGCTGAGAAATGAGTCGTCAGCCCTTTTGGCACCATCTGACGATGCTTCCCAGCAGGACTAGTGGTTTTTGCTACGTGGATGCCCCTATGCATGAGTCGGAGCCGAGATGGCTGCGTGCTGCGGAGCACAGCGAGCACCCCGAGGGACCCGCGGGGCAGGCGTGCTGGGCCAGGGCGTTTCTGGAGCTGGAGCAGTGACGCGGTTTTGAATGGCGAAGGTGTCACCTCGCACTGACACCTTCTAAACCTCCTCCCTAACCCTCCCGCGGGGCATAACCCGCATCCCGGCCGTGCACAGCTCATCGCAGAAACCTCTGCAGCCCTCCTTTGAATACACCGTGATCTTCACTTTGAAAATGAAAGGGAGGAAGCTGCAACCCTCGCTGCACGCAACACACGCCTTAATGCTAGAGTCTTCACAGGGAGCTCCAGACACGTGGGAAGCCGTTTGCCATTTGCATTTGTTTCATGGGCAAAGCACTGCGCTTGCTTGCAGCGGAGACATGGGCGGGAAGCGTGCGCTCCAGATGAGAGCATATTTCGAAGGTGAATGCATGAGGGAAGTCACTCTGAGTTCATTATTGGAAGTACAGAGAAACATGCGCTTTCTCCAAACAAATATTAGACGAAGATGACGTTTGCGCACAAGCATACAGATGCACCAGCTGCGGGCAGGAAGAAACGCGTCCCGTAGGACATAGCTGTACAAGTAGGTGTGTTGCGGAGGGTTTCCGTGTTCCCCTAAAGCACCCGGGAGCAGGCAGACCCGCAGGCAGCACACCGTCCCGGCGGGAACGCCTGTAGTGGCGTGGAGGCAACCGCAGCCTCTAGGAACGAGATGCCGGGAGCTGCAGAGATCGGGCTGAACACAAGCAAACCTAACGTGCTGGAAAGAAAGGAGAAAGAGGAGCTTTGTCCGAAGATCCTGCAACCCTCCCTTTGCACCACGCTCCCAGGGAGCAAACTTCATCCTTCCGACGGGACCGCCACCCTTCTCCCAGCAAAAAGATGCTTCCCTGGGCAAGAGGAAGGCGTTATTGCTCTTGGGACCAGCAGCTGGTCCTGCTGCAGAGGCGAATCAGGCCATGTGCAATGCTTTCCTACCCTGTCACCACTGCCAGCCCCCGACAAGCACCGGGGTTTATTTATTTATTTATTTATTTATTCCAAACCTGTCCTCAGACTATAAAGCTGCCCTGAGTTTCCAATAGGCAACTGCCTGTTAGGACTCCCGCCCTCAGGCCTGTTAGTCCTTGTACTTTTCAAAAAAAGGGCCAATTTTTGGTAAGCAACCAGAGGCTTAAAATTCCTAACTCAACCTTATTAGAGGTAAGGAGAAAAATATGCAGGGACATGAAGCAAATTCCTGTCTAATTCCTCGGGAGACCCAATCAATGGAAGACTTCTCCTCTCTGTTTATTTTCTTCCCAGCAGAAGTCCCAGTCTGTCCTCTTCCTCTTCCAAAAACCCGATCGTGCTCCACACCCAGGAGCCGTGACATCAGAGGATATTTTAGGAAGGCAAATTTGTCCCCAACCCAGGTTTGGTCTCGTTCCCTTTCCCTCGCACAACCCCAGCCCAACCCCACAGCTTGCTGCAGAGGAAAGTCAAAGCTGGCTACTGGATGCCAAACCTGGAGGTAAAGTGGGAATTTAAAAAAGAAGGAATTGTCTTTTCCAGTAATTTCCCTCAGAAGAAATAATATGCTTGGCTTGTCTCTCTGTTGATACAAGGGTGACTCATTAATCCAACAATGTGAGACTGTTTCAAGGTTAATGGCAGGCATCTAGAACTGGCATCGTGTCAGTTGGCAGCTTCCAAGCTCAGCTAAAAAATGCACTTTTATCGCTGTAATATATCCTGAATGCAGCCGTACCTAAAGATTTCATTCTCAGACTCATTTTCTAAGGCTGTTCTCAGAGTCCATTTGCTCCTGGCTCTGAGCTTTGCTTGAAAATGACCCTTGCAAACCACGCTTGCGCCCACCCTTCATCTCCTTGCAGTGTATCGGAGCCTATTCTCACCTTTGCGTATTCTCATTTTACCCAGGTTTGGTCTAACCCAAGACTCTGCGGATGACCACGGACTCGGTCAGCTCGCTGCAAGAGGCAGAGTTCAACGCAGGCAGGAGTTTTATAACTCTCTCACCACCCGTTCGGCACCATCCCTTAGAGCAAATCTGGGAGCAAACTCCAAAATGTCTACTGACCTCCACCTAAGAGCTGAAAAAAGCTGCTCTCTCTCTCCCCAAAGTTTACTAGTTTTTCAAGGAGACCTCCAACAAAAACAACAACCAATAGTGGTATTTCTGCTGTGGAAAAGAAAAAAAAAAAAAAAAAAAAGAGCTAAAATAACTACTTCCACACTTCCTACATCATAAAATGAAGCGGGGGGGGGAGAAGCAAGAATATTCTCTCCTTGCATGTCACCTCTGAATTTTCCTTTAACTTTTAAAAGATGTTTGCCTAGTTGGTTACAGCCATCCTGTGGACAAATGCCTACATCCTTACTCACAAACTGCTCAGGCAGAATTCCCAGGGAAAACAGTGGGCCAAGTCTTAAACCGCTTCATCCAGTCCTACCAAAGCAGGGCTCCACTAGCCAGGGACACGCAGAGAGCTGAGAACTCAGCCCCCCCAAGGACAGTCAGGCTGCCTTAAACAAGAGAGGAGAATGGGAAAAATCTATTTTTCAGCATCAAAAGCTTCTCCTCTCTTCTAAGAGGGACGCTGGGGACTCTGAAATGCTCGCCGCAGCACCGCAGACAAGCAGAAGGGTGATGCAAGCTCTGTGGACTGAGCACCAGCGTGGCCATACGAGGACCCAGGACCCATCCAACGCAGGATTTGTTTCCAACAGTGGCTGAGAGCCACGGGAAGAGTATAAAAACCAGAAGCATAAAGTGATACACCCCCATTATACTCTATCAGCCTCCAGCTTTTTTGCATCACCGAGATGTACCATGCCAGGTACTCTGTCTTTGTAGTTATTAGCCCTTGGCTCATGCTCCTGCCAAGGTCCCTGTGGGGCAAGTTCTCTGCTGGGCTTCCAAATCCCATCACTGCGTGTAGCTTCGAGGCACAGCATAACCACGCTTGCAAAAGTGGCCTGATGAGTTTAGTATTAGTCAGGTTAGGCCTCATTAAACATCTGCTTAGTGTTTGTAGGACCATGCCTCAACGCTTAGGGTTGTTTTTTTCCAAAGATAATGATCCTTTTTCCGTCAGATTCCTAGCGACAGCACAATACATCATTCTAACCATGGGCAAAGCTCTCAAAATGCAAACCTGCTGCTTCAACTCTCTCAGAAATGTACATAATATTTTAATCAGTCCTATAATACCAAACTTACACACCTATAAGCAGAACAGACGAGTCCCAGAGATTCAGGATTAGAAAACACATCTGCTGTAAGGCTTTTGAAAGACTGCCCTCCATTTATTAGGTACATGGAAGTTACAAAATGTAAATAAGCCCAATACGTTATCTCTGCTTTCCATCTTATGAAATCTTCCAGCTTTGTCTTGAGGAACAGACCACATCATATTCCTGAACTTGTCACACCGTGACATTTGTTCACGTGCCATAAGCCTTTACCTTCTTTTCCTGTGTCTGCACCTATTTTACTGAACCCCCATAAGCCCCATTAACAGCCCATCTCCGCAGTTCTCCATCTGCCCACCCGTGGCAGCCTGAGGACCCTGTCGCAAACTCCCACCCTCACCAGAACCATCCGCTGCAGAGAGACCTCAACTCACTTTCCAGAGTCAAGGAATTACGACAGAGAAAATGGAGATAAGATGTTGCAAAAACCCCTCTCCAAAGGGCCACAGTCCGAGAAGGGACATCATTGCATCCCAGAAGGGACATCATCGCACGTCCACTTACCCCCACTTTGTGCTCTCCCTTGCAGGGAGATGGGGGTCTCTCTCCACACCACGTAGCAAGAGCAGAAGCTGGGAAGGTACCACCAGCATAGCTGGGTCCCTTCCTAAAGGATGACAAAAGCCCACATGTAGGAGATGGTGCCAAGGAGGCAGAGGGGCCTCCAAACCGCAGCAGGAAAGGCTGCGGCTACCACAGCACGACACTTACACCCGTCTGGGCAACGTGCACCTGAATACTTTCCATTCTTGGGGCTCCATCATCCTCCCTCCTCCTCTTCTCTGGCTCAATACCTAAAACACTGGTGTTCAACCAGAACTCTCGGGCATATCTGCAATAAAATCAAGCATTAACAACTACGCGGCTACTCCAAAGTGGGTAACTAAAGGTATAACTATGTGGGGAAGAACGGGGTAATTCCAGTAACCCTTCTGTCGTATGTTTAGCCATGTAAGAGCAGCACATTTACTGCTGCAGTTCGTGCGGTGAAGCACGTAAGAACGGCATGTGCTCGCTCTCTCCATCAGGTGTCACGTTAAAGAGGACTTCGTTGCAATAACGGCAGGAGCCAAAAACGGGCAGCAGCCGCCACATCAGCAACCTGACAGTGGTGCCACACGCTTTCAAACTCCACCATGGTGGGAATCCGTCCATCCTTGGTCAGGTGTGATGGCTGCTGTCACTTATAAAATGCATCACCCATTCGGAAGGCCACAGCACCGGCTTTCAGGGGCAGAGCCACGCTGAGTCGTGAACACCTCACCTCTCCCTGCTGCCGTTTTGCTGCATGCAAAGGGCACTTTTTTCTTGCAATGTTAAGTCAGGGAGCAACTCTGTTCTGCTCCAGAAGCCCTTTCAGGCTGCTGCAGCCCCGAGCCTTTGCAGGCGGCGGGAGCAGAGCTGGCTGACAGCAGCAGAGGGCAGTGGTTGATTCACGCCGGCCAATTTGTCACACTGTCATGATGAAAACACAGACACGTGTTCCTAATAACTCTCCCCATAAACTAGAGACATGTACAGTCTTAGCTGGAAGGTTAAGTCTAGGAAATCTAAGACAGCAGGTGAAGCTAAAGGAGAATACAGGGTCCATTACGGCAATGATGCAAAAACAAGTAAGCAACAGCAACTACCCACGGCTCCCACTCGTGGAGGCAGAGATCACTGCTGGGAACCTTTATTCTTGTTTGTTAAGGTGCTTCAGTCCAGGCAAAAAAAAAGACAAAAAAAGACAGAAAAAAGAAAAAGAAAGAAAAAAAAATTAAAAAATGGAAAAAGAAAAAAGAAAAAAAAGACAAAAAAAAAAGAAAAAAGAAAAAAGAAAAAAGAAAAAAGAAAAAAGAAAAAAGAAAAAAGAAAAAAGAAAAAAGAAAGAGAAAAAAGAAAAAAAGAAAAAAAGAAAAAAAAGGAAAAAAAGAAAGAAAAAAAAGAAAAAAGACACACTCCGCTCCAGTAACAAGAAATTTATGTGTTTCAAAAGTGCTTATTTTTGAAAACCAGCAACAATTTTCAAGCAAAACAAACATTTTCTGTTTTATTCAAACATCCTGGCCAGTGACAGCCCTAATCTCCTTTGCAATCGCTCTTAATAAATCTTAACTAGGGTAGGAGATCCAGAAGCTTCAAACCCACCCGAGCATCTTTCATTGAGGAGGGAATCCAGGCAAAAAGCCTCCGGAGCAATCACACGGTCTGCTCCTCCGAAAGCACACCGACATTTCCCCTTGGCCATCCTCCTCCTCTCGCGCATACAAGGCTGAGATTATACAGCCATTTCCCTCTCGTTTTATGAATGGCTTTTATTTTTTAATGCAATTTCTCCCCAGGCCAGAGAGTCCTAAGAGGAACGGCAGTAGAAAAGGGACAATTAAAGGCTTTTTAACAGCTCCGGAAAGCCAGGCCACCGACTACGCTAATCGCTAACAGCTTTCGTTATATCCCTCTCTTTTCCTTTCGCCGCACGTGAAGCCGGTGTACTGGAAGCAAAGAGCTGGCCGCGCCGGGCTGAGGAGGACCAGCTGCTCTGCCGGGCGTCCCGCACCGCCCTGCCGGAGCAACGTGCTCCAGACCCATCGTCCTCGTGCTCCTCCAGCCCCGGGGCTCTCCCCTCCGCGCCGCCCCGGCCTCGGCAA
>NW_009186038.1:0-20098 GCF_000690835.1 Fulmarus glacialis
AATTATGTATCAACTTATATGCAAACTTGCAAATAAATGGTTTTTGATGGTGGATGAATCCTTAAATACTGGATGACTATGAGATTTCCCTGTCTGCATCATAAAGTGACTTTTTAAAAAAAATGTCCTTTGTGCTTCACTTGTTCAAAGCAGTGCTTTAAAAAGTAAAGAGGAAAATAGTATTTGCTACAGTCAGCAGATGGTTGTCACATTTTGTTTTCAGTGCTCTTTACCACTTAATTTTGTTTTGTTGCGACAGGAGAGGTTGCCAGTAAAGCATCTGCTAGAGCTTATGGCTCAGGACTGGAGCTGCTGCTGATGGCATACATTCAGAATAGCACTAATCTAAAATAAATGTTTAATAAGCAGCCTGCAAAAGTACCTGGATCTTCTTTTTTTTTAATTTAATTGATGCAGAGGAATCTTGAATAGTTTAAAAAAAAGGACGTAGCTTTGATTTATAAAATTGATGTGGCTTCACATATTAAAAAAATGCAGAGTTTTAAAATCTTCTTTCCTGAATTCCAGCTCATCAAGGTGCTGTACAAGACCAGCCTTACCAGCTGCCAGTGGAAATCGATCCTCTCATAGGTCTGTCACTTCCTTCTCTCTTTGCGATTCATTAAGCTCTGTATGGTGGCCCTGAAGTGTAGATTACGGTTGTTTTTCACTTGCTGGTTGCTGGGAATGGAATTTTCCTGATAAACCATTTGCATGCAAATTGGAATGCAATGAGCTGTGGCTATGCTGGTATTTCATCAACTCCCCCTCGTTGGTTTGCCTAATTTGAACAGGCCTAGGACGCGTGTCAGTGAAAATTAATATGGATGCTGTAATAATGTGTGATTGAGAATGTGCATGAAGTACTGTCAGGATAATATTGGATCTTTTCATCACTCAGACTTGTTGATGAGCAGGAGCGAGGCACGTTATGATGAATTGGTGCGCTGGTAATGTGATGGAGCTCCTTTGCTGAGGAAATTTTCATAATAACAGTGGGGTTCTTAACTGCACCGTGTTGTGAAAAATAAAACCATGGTGCCAGGGTTTCATCATTAAAGGAGATCAATCCTTTCTTCATAGACCTGCTGTTCAGGCTGAAGGGATTAGTGTGTAATTGCAAAGCGGTTTCAAAGTTGAAATACATAGCCCACACCATTTTAGTATTGAGATATTAGTATTCATTTTTCAAGGGTATTGCATCTTTTGATCAGCATCACTAGTTAAATTTGTGTATATTTTTCTTTTATTAAGAAGGGGTGGAGGAATGTCTCTCTTTTATTTAATGACTCAGTGTAATAGATTCAGTTCATGGCTTTTTATTATAGAGGTTTATTAGTTCATATAGAGCTGATTTTTGTATTAGCATGGTTAGAGTTTGGTCAGTTCTTTCATTACAGACCCAACTTTGAGGGGTGCATACTTGGACTATAATTCAGGATCCTGTAGCGTGGCAAGTGGAACTGTAAACGTGATCAAAAAAGAAAAACTCAAACAACCTAACCCCAAAATACAAACTAGTTTTAGGACAGTTCACAGGAGCAAAGAAGACAGGATTTACCCCCCACCCCAAATTAGACTTCAAACTTAGCTCTGTTTTTTAAACTGTCCATTTCAGGATGGTAGTTAACTGAAAAAGAAGTGAAGTGGCCAATTATAGAAGCATGGAAAAGTCAGAGCAAAAATGAACTTCCCTGGATAGGTTAGAATGACAGGTCTGTCAGCCAGTGAGAATTAATTTCAAAACTAATATGCATATCGTAGTAGGAACTGCATTGTATCGGTCTGTAGATACAGACTGTTGTGTGTAGCCATTTTGCTAGGTAAGCTCTGTGATAATTAAATCAGGAACAGTGTGGGCATATTAAACCATTTTATAGAGCTGATAAAATTAAAATGTTTTTCCAAAGTTTTAAAAATAAATTCCGATCTGAACAATGCAATACTTATAATTTATAATGAGGAGGACATGTGCTGTAACTCTTCTTTCCTTCCTGAAATAGATTTTATTCCAAAAATGTTTGGAGCAGGAAATGTATATTCTGCTTGAAAACCTGCTATCAAGTAGATTTTAAAAATATAAATAAACATCACAGCAAAAAACCCAAAATCACATTGGACCTGTCTGATGATTTTTCTACGTATTGTGAAGAACATTAGGAAGGAAGTAAAATTTTTATTTTCTTTTGCAGTTTTCATCATTTTAAAATTATAATTCCATTTTCAGGCTTGCCTTTAATTTACAAAATACCTTGACTTTTATTTGGTATAAACAACTTAAAAATTAATGTTCAGAGTTCTGAAAACTGGTTTAATATTCTCTTCATACAATAGATCTAAAATCAGCCTTGTGATTACATTGGACATAGTTTAAAAGGTTTAAGGCTTTCTTTGTCACTGTTAAGTAGCATCATTGGGTACAAGCAAGTAATTATGTAGATAATATTAAAGGTTTTTAATTGTGACTAGACACATTTACCTAGAAATGGCACCTAAGAGGACCACAAAATTACACTTCTATGGTTATAGCAGGAATCTTGTTGCTGTCTTGGTCATGGGGAGGGGTTCCTGCTGTCCTCATATTCCAGTTGCACAGGAAGATGTAAAACAGTAATGTCTGATATGACATAGATCCTAGACCTCTTTTTGAGGTGAAGTTTTTTGAAGTTCTTATCCACACTCAATGTGTCGATCTGCATGGTTTTTGGGGGGCTTATTTGCCATTATTTTGTCATACAGAATGCTTCACTGTGCATTTATAATGCATTGTTGTTACTCTTTAAGTGGTCCCAACAGCAGTCAAGGCCCCGTTATGTGTTACCTGCAAAGGAATTGGCACTACATTGCTAAATTATTTGCTACCCATATGGACAAGACAGTATCAGCATTTTAAACATAGTGAAAGCATAAATGAACTCAGGATTTGATGTAGAGTAAATGGAATAAGCCCAAGGCTTAGGGGATAGCTAGCCCGTGAGAATGTAAAGAAGTTAAAGAACAAAGAGTAAAGAAGAGCACAAGACTAGGACAGAGACAGGTCCGGGGACCACCTGGAATTGAAGTAATGGTGCTCTGAGCAGTCGGCAGACAAACGCAGGCCCAGGACAATTTACTTGCCTGGGATGGGAGTCAGGTTCCCTTGGGAACAAAGCACATTAAATGTTCTTCCTACAGTGTAGGATTTTCATGATATATATCTATAGGGACCCATATGTATATGTATATACACACACATCAATTAATAAGGACAAAATGTAATATGAAAAATGTGTTCATTAATTGATTCCTGTCCATTCTGTGGGTTTGCAATGCGAGATTATCTGGGGAAATAAAACAGCAGGTGATCAAAGTAGAGCAAATATTTTCTCTCAACCCTAAAGGAGATTGTGGAGATAAGCTGGTTAATTTTTGTGCAATGCTCAAAAAAGTGTGAAGTGGTAGTGATGTTTACTGCAGTTATTCTTCTTTTAAATTACAATGCTTGCAATGAAATACAACTTGTGTACGATTTTGAAATCATACTTCTGTTGTCTACTGCATTTGAGCCACTATATAGCATATATGTACTGTCTTATAATTACATTCCCTTCATTTGTTTCTTAATTTTTAATTTCCTCTACTAGAAGAAGGGGGGAAGGAAGCTCATTACATTTTTATGTATCGTTCCTTTTTGCAATCTGTCATTTATATTTGTCAGCTGTATTTGACTTAAAGAAGGGATTTTTTCTATTTTAGAATATATACTACAAGGAATTAGCATTGTTCCCAGAAGTGTAATGAGTATTTTGTAGTAAAAGTAGAAAGAAAATGTCCCTGCCACAAAAAACAAGTAACAGCAGTGAGGAACAGTTTTGGTGTGAACGTAAGTTTCTAAAATGTCCTTGTGTTCTGTGAATGTGGATGTTAAAATTTCTTGATTTGTGCGTTTTTCTGTTCAGCCAGCAATACAGGTATGCACAGAAGGCAAATCACTGACCTTTTAGACCAAAGCATTCAGGTACATTCCCAGTGTTTTGTCATCACCTCTGATAATCGTTACATCTTGGTCTGTGGCTTCTGGGACAAGAGTTTCCGAGTTTATTCTACCGACTCAGGTAATGTATTTTTAAAATATGGGAGTAGCCTAAAAGATTTTTCTGTTAATCGTCAACCTACTGTTTCAAATAAAGGAAGAACAGGGAGCAGGGGGAGAAAGTGGAGTATGTATTTATTCCCCTATTAATAATATTTGTCAAATCTTTTCTTACCTACTGCTACTGTGTATTGTATGCTATCATTTTTGTGGAATGATGGCAAATATAAGACATGGAGCTGTTGTTGAGCCATACCATCACACTTGAAATCTATATGACAGGCATGCCTGTTCTTACACTGTAGTTTCCACAAGTAAATAAATTTTTGTGAAGCTTTGCATACCAGGAGAATTAATTGTTCTTAGAGTGCTTACTTGAATTTAATTCCGGTTGGTTTTCAGCACCAGAGAATTTTTTTGGAGGAAATACAGGCAAGCACCACAGAATAAGAACAGAAGCGAAGTCTTGAAATCTGGTGAAAGAATACTTATGAAAGCCTTTGAAAGCTATGCTATAATAGAAAAATTGATTTGGAGCCACTGAATTCTTTCATATAACATAAACTAATCGATATAATGGGTAGCAGTTAAATTAGTCTGTCAGCTGGCATGTATCCAAACTGTTGAAGTCATGCATGTGTCATGCTAAATAGAAAAGAATCTTTCAATGTAAGAGCTATAGGAATTTAAAAGCCATGGAGCCCCGGAAAAAAATAGGTATGATTTTTTCCCTTTCATTGTCTTATAATGGGAATAGCGACCTCACTGCAAGGTACTTCTTTGGGATTAATGACCCGGTGTGGTTAATGTGTGTGTGCCATCAAGCTTTCCAGTAAGTTATTAATCCCTAGGGAATATCCTACATGTTTGTCATCATTTCTTAAATATATCAGTTAATAGTGTTTTTCACACTTGGCAAACCAAAATGTTTAACAAAACAGGATGGTCTTTAATGAGAATCTGTTAAGATTAGGCTCATGGCATATTTTAGCATATCTGTCATTTTTGCAATTTTAAAGCCTTAAGTATAAAGGAGAAGTTCCATTTACTTCATATTGACTGCCTACAATTCATTGTACAGACATCTTGTTAGACCCTTCTTAGTTTAATTTTCTCATTGATGAAAATAAATTTACATAAAACTGTGAATTTAAAGGAGATCTTCAGAAAAGTTAGCTAGCAGTAATAAATATTCAGTGTATATTCTTGATTTATACGAATAGAGAACTAATTATTTTATGTTGAAGGATATATTTTACTTTACTCTGTGTGTAAGTCAGATACACCAGGCATCTCGTTACTACCATAGCTAATTATGGTACAAACCAAAATACAGTTGTCAGAAAAGTTGCAGAAGATTTGTGTCTTCTGTGTGTCTCCTTTTTGTCAATATAGCAACTCTAACTCTAGCTTAAATCAAGTGAATTCAGACGCAGTTCATTTTGCTTTGAATTAAAATGAGAATATAGTAGTGAAATACTTACTCTGAAATCGGCAGAACAGCAAGGAAAAAAGATGATGTGATCAGTAATGCATAATGGCGAGTGTTGAATTCAATTATATTTTAGCATTTACACAAAAAAAGGAACCTTTTTCCTATTAGATTTTGGGTTTGTTTGGGTTTTTTTTAACAGGAAATACTTTTAACATAAATCATGGGTTCTCAGCACAGCTAGTATAGCAGAAGCACAATAAAACCTTCCTCCAGCAGTGGGAATAATTTCTAGACAGCATTTTAGATTCAGTAGTGCAGAGACGTGAGTCTTATTTTTATTTTAATTATTCGTAGCACAGCTGTCAAATAAAACATTAACTAGAAAAGTTGTTGTGTCAAAAAGGGATATCTGAGTGCATATGGTGAAGTTGGTATTACTGTATAGAGAGGACAACTTATATTAAAGGAAACAAACAAAACAGTTGAGGAACTCTTATGAAATTAATGTTTGGTTTTTTTTTTTTTTTACTAATATGAAAGAGCAAAAGCTTACTTCTTATTTTGATGGAATTGATGGAACCTTAGCTGCACAGTAACAAAGTAAAACTAACAAGGCAGTGCAACTACACGAACAACTGTCAAATAATAGCCTTGAAAAATGTTTGTTTTCTAGAACAGAACCTATAAACATAGAATATAATTGAAAGAGAGATCTCTATAACTCAGCGATGTTTATAGCATAAACTTGTGTTCTAAAAGTATAAATCACCTCAGGTAGTTGAATACCTGCGGCTATACAACTGAAAAATATATTACATAATTAAATTATTCTCAAATCTAAACCATGTAATTGACAACTTGAATTTTCAGGGAGAAATATACACTTGCTAAGATGTTTTTGTATATTGCAAAAATGAGGTTACGTAGTCTGTGAGTGTTTCTAGTCTGTAGTTAGTAGTCTGTGACTGCTCCTAGCTTCACTTCTTCTGACTAATCTGGTCAGCATCTGAGATAGTTAGGTGACCCTGCAGCACAAATTAAAATGGAGAGGTGACCGCTATAGAACACTATTACAGACTCACAGAGATCAATGAAAGACTTGATCCCTGAGTTAATCTCCTTTCTGATACAAGGTAGATCTGCACAGTGAGTGTGCCTTCCAGGGTTTCGCCCCTTCCAGTCAGAAGGGGCTCGTGTGATAGTACTTCATTTCACAGTTTCTCTTGGAGGATTATACTTGCCTAGTAAGTTTTGTTAGTGTTTTATTTTAAATCTGATGTGCAGGTTTCCTTTAAATTGCATCATGTTATTCTATTTTTTCTTCAGGTACTAAAGTAAGTAGTTTCCCTTTTTTTTAGATATTCATACCTTTTTCTTGGTTTTTTTTGTGGTTTTCTCCACTTTAATGCAATTACTTTTTTGATCTTCTGTTATAATTCAGGCTGTTAACATTATTTTTGTTCTTTCCTCAGAACCACTCACTTTTGTTACTGTTACTTAGTGGCTGAATATGAATACAATGCCTTTGTACTGCGTAGAAAGAGGGCTATGAAATGTGTCCTACTAGCCATAATATAGGATTGACTAATAGTTTTTAATTCATGCACCAAAATATTTTATTAAGATGTGCTTAATTTGAGTCCCAACACTGATTTGTGTTACTACTTGTCATGTTACTAGTTATTATTTTTAGCACTTTTCAGAACATTTTATTTCAGGTATAGTAGTCTGCATTTCCTATTTCTTTTTTGTCCTGTGTGGTTAATCCTTCCAAAACCATCCCTCTCTGTTCTTGCTCATTCTTTATCCAGCCCAAAGCCCAAATGGATGCATGGTCATTTGGGCTGAGGAATCTGAGGTCACACATTAATGGCATCACACATCACACTTCCTTGTGTCATTGGATGCAGAATTTGGCCTGGCCCATGTTACCTGAATGGGTCAAGTAGGCGCATAAGAAATGTGTGTGTGTATCTTTTGTCCTGTCCCTACAAGATCTGCAGTTGCTAGACTTCAGCAAATCCAGTGAGATGGATTTTGGTACTTACATTCTCCTTTCATAGGATCATGTATGCTGCTGTCAGATCCAGAAACCGGCAGGACACATGACATGTTTGCTCTGTAGGAGCCAGCCTCTGGCAGGGTGGTCTGGCAGAGATCTGCTGTAGGTGACCTTACATGTGTTTCCTCTCCCACATGCAAATCCACTATGCATAAGCATCCAAATTTACATTTTTCTGAAAATATTGTCCTCTTTAGTTAAGGTTAAAAGATAATAGTCATATTCATGTTTATACAGGCTCTTGAATGGCATATTTTTAATTGCCTAGGCTTTCCTTTCTTTTCAACATTTATGTCTCTTATCAGCGGTACAAGCGTTTGTCCTATATGCAATAGGTAAGAGAGTTTTTTCCAGGTCTGTCTTCTGAGATTTCTTGAACATTACAGAAATTTTTCAAAGGGAAGGATGCTGCTTGAAATAATTGGCAAGTGTTTAAATGGTGATGGAAAAACCTGGGTACAAGAGTAATTTTTCATCTAAAACTCCTTTTCTCTGTTTAAGGAGATGCTCAAAAGCTGCATATGCTGTATGCACATATATGCTCTCATGCTACCAATTTCTTCTGGGTCCTAAATGTTCTATAGCTTCTTCTGATTCTGTTTCCCACATTATCAGAAGATTTGCATTTTTATACTGTTACTTTCATCTTAAAAACTTGCCGTAAAAGAGAATCCCATCATTTTCCTGTCTGTAAAGGGAATGTAAACATATAGAATTAAAAAAACCTTCTGGCATGATTGGCCTTTGAATAAAGTATAATATTTATGGACTGTAAATATTTTTTGTATGGACTGTGTGGACTTCTGCACTTTTAAATAAGTTTCCACCAAATCAAGAAAAAAATAATACTCTCCACTGTAGTTCTTTTTGGAACTTTTTTTAATAAAGAAAATATTTCTAAACAACTTTATAATGCATTTAATTTGCCCTAGAAAGAATAAAAGTGTAGTTTTAAAACAACCAATTTTATGTGTTTCAGGTAAACTGATACAAGTAATATTTGGACACTGGGATGTTGTAACCTGTCTTGCTCGTTCTGAGTCCTATATTGGAGGAAATTGTTACATTCTCTCAGGATCGCGTGATGCAACATTGCTGCTCTGGTACTGGAATGGCAAAACCAATATCATTGGTGATAACCCAAGAGGTAAGCAAAACCAAAAAAACCTGTTTTATAAGGATGTTGTCTAAAAACGGCTTGAGTGAACACTTTGCGTGACAAAGTTTAGGTAACATTAATGCCAACGTACAGTGTTTCTTTTTTTGTAATTGTGATCGGTTCTAGCTTAAAGAATTGAGGGTAAACAGTGCTTGCTTTGCAGCATGAGTAGAACTAATTTTTAAAGTTATAGGATACTGAGCATTACAAATACATTTTTTCCTGTCACCCGTTCAATTGGGAAGGAATGGCTCCAGGAGTGAGAGAAGGGAACTCATTTTTTGTATTTCCTGTTCAATATGAGTAAATATTTTTCTCTCAACGTGATGATTTCATTAAATACCTGCATTTCAGTTGTTTAAAACAAAAAAGACTGTACGTCGCTCCAGTGCAGACTATATTCTATGCAACTGTAATCTTGTGCATATAGGTTCTCACAGCGGTACCTTAGCTATTAGTAGAGTTATGCAGACAGTGAATTTTAAGTTAGACTAAGGTCATTGTGATGAGGTGTATAATGGCCTGAGTGGGACACTTAGGTGAAAGAAGGACACACACATGGGACGCATTAAAGAAGCAAGCTTAAAACTTTTTTCGTTTATCACTTTGGTAGGGTGCTACGTGCTTAATCCTCATTCTCAGGTGCTAGGCATTTTAATTGGTTCCAGTACAAGCAAACTAATATAACCAAACTAATAAGTCAGAGTAACGGTGCTTCAGCCTAATTCAGTTTTAACCTCTCCCCACCCAAACTCACCTTGCACTTCCCAAAGAATTTAATCTCTTCCGTCTTGCACTGTTTGCCAGGAAATCACAAATCTTTTTGCTCATTAAGATTCTCTCTTCTAACTCATAATTTGCTATGGAAAACAGTGAAACACTATGACTGTTCAACCCTGCTGTGCCTGTATTATGTAACAGGAAAGGTAGAAAGTGATCTTGTTATTATGCCGGTTTCACTCCACACAAAAAATTAATTCCTGATCCCCAAAGCAAAGAAGAAGGCAGACATGCAGCTTGAGAAAAAGCCCGAGTGAGCCACATGACAGGAGTAAGAGACTTTCAAGACAGCTCATGAGAGCTTATATATGTGAGTAAAGGGGTGCATCATAGCCAAACAGAGGTCCTGTTCGGCCAAAAAGAAAATGCTCTGAAGAGGAGTGAGAAGCAGTATATTCTGTCTGTCTTAAGAAGAGTGTTTGTTAGGTTTTCTGCCATACGCTTAAGGTCTTCTCTGACCTTGTTTAAATACTAGTAAAAAGATACCTGTTGTCTGCAGAGGACAAAATAGACATCTGGAAGACAAGAAGTGTTGTAATATCTGGCATATATTGCAATTATAACTGGCATACAATTTCATGTAATGTAAACAATATCTGACGTCTTCCAAATTATCAATTTGGTAAAGTTGTGTGTTCCATACTCAGTCTGTTACTCAACTGTTATATGAATTTGAAAACAAGAGGTGGTTTGACTGAAATTGCATCCCGTGAACTATTTTGAAGAAGCACAACTAATTAATATCAGAATGAATATCTGAATTTAACTTGCAAATTATTTGATGTTGACTGTGAAAACTATTCAAAAATTGAACAAGATACAGAAGTTCTGTTCACACAGTTGCAGAATCTTCAGGTAGAGGATGTGAGCAAACTATCCCCATTATCCTTCCAACAGCCTGATTCAAGAGATGGGAGCTTTTCTGGGATGTGGCTTGCAGAATTTTATGAGCATCTTTAAATAAATATGGCTTTGGTTGAGGGACAAAATCTCTATGAATACTTTATACATATTTTGCAATCTATCAATTTAAAGAAAATGCAAATTCTGCACTTTTTTTGCAGAGCTTGTAAACTTGTAAACTCCAAAAAGCCTGTGAAAGTAACTTAAGAGCTTGATAGTCAGGCGAGCTTGTAAATCCTAAAGAGCAAAACTGCCCTTTTGAGTCGAAAACCCTAAATATTTTACTGGTGTGAAGCAATGAACATTTGTAGGTGTCTCCTTACAGTGTTTTCAAGGCCTGCAAGTGCAGCCCATCTTTGCAGATTCCTAGGCCTGTCCTGAGAAGTTCGTCTTGTTGAGTATTTGCCAGGCTTGCCTGCTTTGTGAACAAGACCTTGAGGCTATAGGCTCCTTTATGACCTTAACAGATCACTTGCTGAGATTTTGTACCTAGTATCTAACTAGAATAGGTAAATTTTGTTATAATCTGTTGACTGTCTTCTCTAATGCAAATTTCTAACATACTAAAATTTTGCAGTTTCCAAAGTTAATACCATGCTATTTTAACTACTGTTTAGAATCAAAAAATAGCTACCTGGTAAGTCTCTTTCTTTGCAATCCTATTAAACTTGTACTTGTACTAGAGACATGCAATGGCTCCTATGTTTACTAGTTGCCATTATGTAGCTTTTTTTGTGATATAGGATGTCTGGAAGCCTTTGTTATGAATTGGGATCTCATGGCACTATACATAGGCCTAGACATCTGTATAGTAAAAGACAGTTTCTGCTTCAAAGAGATGGTAATCTGGGGGGTTTAATTTTTCCCAGAAATAGCTTTCCATAGGCATCTCTGTTCAGTCAAATTTTTTCTGAAAAGGCAAATAAAAAGAGCTGTTTCTGCTTAGTTCTGATTTTGTCAGAAATGGAAAGCACCAGCAGATTTGTTGGGGTTTGAGCCCTGTAACTGCAACTGTAACTTCCATGCATTTGTGGAATGCTAGATATTTAACTTGCCTGATGTCTTTTTGTATTGGAAGCTTATGATTTTTTTTGCCTCAAAATATAGTTTATTCGTGCTTTCAATGAGTATTATTCATTGGAATTTTAGATACTCTCAAAGTTGATACTTCTTTCTTATTTTTTTCTCTACTTAATTATCTCTAATTTCCATCTTAAAATGACTTCACAGCAACATGCATTCAATGGCACTGTACCAAATCATGATGCCAGAGAAGTTTCAACAAAAATAATCTAAAACAGAGCATTTCTTTCCTCCTTTCATAGTACCTGTTGCCTCTGATATACGTCAGTCAGCAGACTAGTATGATCAAGCTACCCTAAATGCTATCCTACTGGGCACCTATTACTCCGCCAGTTACATTTTATTTAGGTTCCTTTATCTGGTTTCGTTACTTTAGGTAGCACTGAGCTCTTGATCTCTGGCTGCATATATTAATGTTTTAGAATGCTATTTAACTCAAGCTGACAAACCAGGTGGGCTATGGCATACATGATAAATGTGTGTTTTGTTTGATATTCTTCATTACGGACAATTTTCTGGCCAACTGGACTGCATGGAAAAACTCTTTAAGTTTTTGGTTTAACAGAAGAAATATGTTACTGAAATATTCATTATTTACATTCTTTAATTTTTAACTTTTAATCTGACTTCTTAAAGAAATTATGTCTATGCAGTCTCACTGTCTGTTTAGTTTCTCCCTAATAACTCTCAAATGCGTTGATCAATTTAAACCAAATTTGATGAATTTAAATCTCAAAAATATGAAATTCCTACATGGGACACATCTGCTGGAAACTATTTTTATTCTTCACAAAACAGCTTGATTACATTTACGTTAAGTCCTTTTTTCCTTCTCAAATTAAAACCTGAAATTCAAAAAATATTTCACCATGCTCTTTGATCAAGTGTAGGGGTTTTTTCTTTCTAAATTAATTGTTTTTGAAAATGTAGAAGCATGGCAGTACTTCAGTTCGGTGCACAGGCCGTTTCTGATGCAGAAGTGTTTCTGTGGACAATTTCTGACCAAGCATAGAAATAATTTAGAACAGAGCAGAGGATCGGAAATAGTTGTATCCTTTAGAATAGCCCTGAGCCATTTGAGTTCACATTAATTAGCATAATTTCCTGTGGAGATGTAAAGTCACTTTAGATAGCGTAAGGGGCTTTTATTTTTCTCTCCTTGGCATGTGGCTTGCTTTGGGGAGGTGGGGGAGGTAGGAAGGAGAGGATGTAACCCTCCCCTTGGTACCCCTTGAAGCCCATGTGTGATCTGTATCACAAGGTTGGCTTTTGCATATTTAAAGGCTCCAATCTAGTAGCAAGGTACCACTTGGGGATGTGACTTTATGCTTCAGGACTTGTGTTATTCCTGAATAGGGTAGTAGGATGTGTAGAGGTTACTGGGAGAGGGAAAGATGCCGTGTTTTGCACTTGACCAGCCTAATGTGATGGGAGGTGGAGGGCAGGTGAGAAGTGGGGGGTGAGGGGAGGAACTACGTGTGATGGCTTGAGAAAAGAGATGAGCGAATTCATTTGCATACAAATGGTGTGCATCACTTTCAGATCCCACTCTCGCTTTGAAGCTCAAGTGGCAACTCTTAGTGTTTGGACATTTCCTAGGTTGAGGGATTGCATTTTACTTTGTAATGACAGAACCATAGGAAACAGGGCGGGCAGGAGCTTTGGTCACCTGATCTATTCTCTTTTCCCAAAAAAGGCTTAACTACACCAAAACCATTCTTGACTGATGTTTGTCCAACCTTCTGTTATAAACTTTGGCAAATATATTTTTGGGCCTTACAAGCCCTACCATTAGCAGTCTTTTCCCAGTGTTCAGCCTAGTATCCAGTTCTTTTTTGCAGCAGTTGAATTCTATCATTTCTTATATATTTATTCTTTGTGTAGAGAACAGATTATTTATTTCCTCCTTGCAACAACTTCCAGTTATTTGGATTACCATGACCTGCAATTCTTTGCTTCCATGTTTAATAACCCAGTTCTTTCTGTCTTTTGCCATAAGTCATGTTTTTCTAGACCTCTGATTTTTTTTGTTCCTCTCCTCTTCAATTGTCTGTCTTCATCAAAGTAGACCCAGCAATGCAGTTGAAGTCTTTCCAGTAATAAGTAGAAAACAACCTGTTTTACCGACCAGTACTTCTCACATCCCCATGGGATATCTGTTTGTTTCAAAACAGCATGACAGTGTTAGTTCTTTTAAGTGTGTGAGCCAATATAAATTTCAGTCTTTTCTGAAGAATGACTGTCTTCTCAGTTGTTTCTCCTTCTCTGTGTAGTTTGACTGTGGAATCTTGTCTTTAAACTTTCTGAATTGTATTCTTTTTAGACTGTTTCTCCAATTTTTCAAACTCGTTTTGAATTCTCATCCTGTTTTCCAGCAGACTTGCAGCAACTCATGTCTGCAAAGGTAATTTGCAGTCTTACTCTATCAAACTGGTCATTAAAGAAAATATTAGATAGTACACAGCCCAGGAAAAAAAAAATCGATACATTTACCATTTTGACAGTGAATAGCTTTCTGAATATAACTTTCCAACTGGCTTTTCCTCTGATGTATAGTAGCACATCTTCTAAACATGTGCTTCCCTATTTTCCTTAAGAAATTGCCCATGTGAAACAGTGCCAGAGTCCTTCCTAAAGTCAAAATATATGATGTCTCCCTGAACACAAGTCCTGTTATTCTGCCATTGCAAGAAAAAAATTGCTTTGACATTTGTTCATAACAAATCGAAATCAGCTGTTACTCATCTTCTTGTTTTCTTCTAGGAAATTATGTGTGTGTGTATATATATATATAAAAATATAAATGTCCTGCCAGTATTTTTTCTGTTTGTTGGGATTAAGCAGACTACTCTCTAACTTCTCAGTTTTCCTTTTCCTGCTTCTTAAACAACACAAGACTTTTTTTCAGTTTTGCAGAACCTCACCCAATATCCATAAAACAACAGTTACAACTCTGGGATTATTTAGTTTCATTTCACAGTATCCTCAAATCAATATTATCAGGCCAATTGAGTTCCAAACATTTGCCTCATTTAGATATTCTTTAATTGAGACAACAGTTCTAATTGCTGCTTTTATGTTTGCTGCCTGACTGCAGCTGACCTTTTTATTGAAGACTTTTACTGAATTACTTTCAAATGCATGGCATCATCTATTGGTATTGCTTGCTCTTAGTAACAGACCAATTTCTCATGAAAACATATTTTTGTGTTTATAGAATGACTGTTATTCCTAATGTCATTGTTAGTTGCATCTCATCTATGCTTGTCTATTCTGGTTTTGTCCCTGCTTGCTCATACCTTGTCTCTTACACTGGTTCAGAAAAATCTCACTTATTTTGATCTTTCTGCCTGACTTTCCTGTGTTTATAGTCACTGGAGAACTTTCAGTTGTGCCAACTGGTATCTTCTTGTCTGTCTTACCCTTCTGCTGCATTGGAGCAGTTTTCGCTAGTATCCTTATTACCTTTGTCTTTTGTGTAGACTTAACTCCCCATGAGATCTTACAGAACAATGTTCTGTATCTATTGAAACCTGTCTTCCCAAAATACTTCAAAAAATTATCTTGTTGTCCTTGTTCTTTCCCTTTCAAAGCATATTGAACAGTCTCATATCTTCACACTTTCATGTAAGTTCCTTTCACCACCATGTTTTTTATCTGTTTTGCTATATTGATTATAATCATATCTAGAAGGTCATCTCTAGCTGTTGCTTACATATTAAAAATTGTCACCAAATTGCTTGCTACACACACACTTCTTGTATTCCTTTACGAAAAAATGTCTTTGTAGTTGGAATATCCCATTTTCTCCAATCCTCCTTCTTAATGATCCCTCACCTATACCTACCAGGTAGAGGTCAATCAGATTAGTGAATGTCAATCTATGTCTTCAAAGTTTTTGGTTTTTTCACTGTAATTATGTTGTTTGGATGTACTTTCTTGGAAGGGAGGTTTACAGTGGTGAATTTAATTGTCTTAATATTGTTTATGCTTATAACGTGGTTTGTGCTTATAAAATGGTAGGCATTTCCATAGTTGAGGTGAAGATAAAGCACTTTTCTGCTATTCTTGCACTATATTCATAGAATATGAAGAGACTGTTCTATTGCTTTCAAAATAATTATTTTTTAGTTTTCATATTTTGAAAAACAAAAAGATATCTAATTTAGAAATTTGATTTGCTTAATGAAATTAAGGCTTAAGTGAGAAAAGTATCCAGTACTGATGAAATGTAGAGTCTGTGTATAACTGTGTTACTACTACTAATACTAATGTGATCTCTTCTGAGTTATTGCATTGATCTTCCACACATATGTGAATAAAACAAATTATATTACCTCTTTTATGTTAGCCCATAAAACTAGAAAATGTTACTCTGTGTGTATCACATTTGCATCATGAGGATTATGGGGTTGCTTTCATTGCATAGTTTTATATTTTTTAGAGGGTACTATATTCAGGTTTTCTGAAGTGTGTTAGAGAAATTAAATGCTTTTAGTAGTGTAGCTGTGTAGCAGGGCACATGTGTGAATGTAAGCACGTGATTTTGTACTTAAAAAAAACAATTACTGGATTTAACTGAGACTTAATGAGAGGATTCATTGAACACTTCTACTATTGCTAACATGTAGAATATCTTCATCAGATACAAATTTTTAAAATACATAATCTTTTCAATTTATAAAATATGAAATCTCCCGAAGGATTCAAAATTGAATCACCAGTTTCCTGTCTTGCCAAAGAACAGTCTAGCTGCTATCCAAGCTACTTTTAAAAGAAGCTGTATTTTATTTGGTTTTTTTATAGCTACACTTCCTAAATGAGTATTTGAATACCTGAAAGACTTTTTATCAATTAACATTATTATTAAATTAAAGCTATGGTCTTGAGACTATAGAAATCATTAGTTTTAATTGTATTAGTAATCATAGCAAAAGATAAAACATTTGTATCTCATCAACTGCTACACACATTTTTCAGTTTGAAAATTTAAACTTTTTATAAGTGAGTGCTTGATAATTAATTATTTAAGTGGATAAGGCAGGTGATTTAAACTTTGAAAATAAGACCTGATGAGCATCTTTGTGTCAGTTGATTAAAGAGTAATGTCATGGGTAATAATTTGTCCTCAGACACACTAATCCTGTAAACCTGAATTCTGTGAAGATTTGCATACGTACTTGCCTCTGTAGACAGTGAATAGTCACACTGATTTCAAGCAGGTCATATGTCTTCTGTTAACTTAGTAGCAAAAAACCCCCTTTACCTTTTTCTCCCATCCTTATCCTCATCTTGAATTAACCTACATCTTGGTTCCCAAGTTTCTGCATGATCTGGACTTTCATTTTCTGTTTCAAAACCGATGATAATAGAGAAGATAAGGTTCCACATTTCTAAAGAATGTTTATAGCATAAATATTTATTTAGAATTTAATGATTTAATGAATTTAATGATTATTTCCTAAAAAAGAAAAAAAAAATATTTGGAAGTAGTTTGTGTAACAGCTTCTTTTCTTGAAAAAATTAATTGGGAAGGAGTTGTAAAAACTGTATCTGTCAATGTTCCCTTTTGCATTTATCATGCTAGGTAGTAGCGGTATCAAAATGTCCATAAATCAGTAATCATGTTAGTTAGTAATGGAAATTCTGCTATTATTGTTAATTTCTGTCAATTGGTGGTCTGGCATAATAGCTAAAAATTTGCAGAGCCTCCAAATACTAAAATATGTTTGGAATTGCTGCAGCTATTAAGTCTATAGATGCCGTTCACTGTAGTCAGTCTGTTAAGAAAAGAGTGTTGCTCTATGATACTAGAGCACTGAGAGTTTAAAAACAGTCTGCATGTGCTCCTTTCGGTGTTCAATAGCACATTTATTTTTTAACCCTAAACACATTATATTACTGTGTGAGTCCTTCTTCAAAAAAAGCCAGTAAATAATTCAATATTATTTTAATACTGTTTAACTGCAGACATGAAGAATATTCTTTGTTTCTCAAAAATGGCTGGACAGAGTAGCACAATATTGTATATAAAGCAAGAATCCTTTAGCACCATCTGCTGGCATTGAGTTGAAAGCTGATCTTGGGACTGACCAAAGCACTGCCTAGTAAAATATTTAAAATATATATATTTTCACATATTTGGTGCAAAAAAAAAAAAAGATTTCATTTGTAGTATAATTTTTATCCTTTTTATTAAAATTATAGTGAGAAAATACAATGTGAATTTAAGGTTAACATATGAACTGAAATAGAAATAGGTCAGGAGTGTTTTGTTAAGTGCGACTGTAAAAAGAAATGGAATACTTTTTTCTTTTTTACTGGAGCTCTAGCAACTGCAATATTAAATTTTGCTACTCTGGTTGTAAGTCAAATTCAGTAAAATTTGTTTCATAGAGAAGACCCACAAGGCTTAGAAAAGTATCCCTAACATGTTTTGAAAAGGATAGCAACCACTAAATATTCTTCTACCTAACATTTATTGCATTATTTGATGTTAGTCTTGAAAGCCTCATGAAAGCTTAATGGACAGAGGCCCTGATGTTGTAATTGGTCCTACAATTCCCTCTATCTTCACAGGGCAGTGTTGTAGCCAGTGCAGCAAGTACTGGGACTATCTGCATGAATCTAGAACAGAGCCTTAAATTATACAGCTACAAAAGGTCACTGTCGTTACTTTTTTAAACTGTAACACATTGATACCTCAAAGAGGTTGAGGCCTCATTCCTCCAAGTACTCTATAAATCACATATAAATGATGGTTCCAGCCTCCAAATATTTAAACTGAAAAAAGATGAGGTATAACAGGTGGATGAATTCTGGTATAACTGGAAATCTGAAATGATGCTGCATAAGCAATATAATTTTGTATTTATATAATACCAAGAAAGTTACATCTCAGACAGATGTGAGGACAAGGTCTTCATTGAAAAGAACTTGCAATAGCATTCACTAATTGTTCGGAAAGCATTTAAATAGTTGTAGTGATTTGGTACTGATGAGCATGTAAGTTTGTGTGCTATAAATACTTGTTTTGGCTAAAAGTATGTCCCACAGTGTTAAGTGCATCACCTGTATCATCCTTATTTTCAACTGGCTAAGAGAGATTGTGTTTCAGGATTTGTCAATCAGAGTACGTAATTGCAAGTAACGTTGTAGAGCAAGTTTTGAGGCACAATCCGGATGCAAGTGAAGGCAGTACATATTTCGAGACTGGAAACAGAGAAGGAGTTTGGATGCTGCTTTTTTGGCAGTATCCAGCTTCAGGTGTCACTAAAACTATATGCATGAAATTCTCCAGAAGGATAAGGATATTTAGTGCTTCATGATGTAATACAGACCTTTGAGTTCCAGGAAAAACAATGCTATATTTACAACTTGTAACTAATAGTTGATGTGGTAAAAGGAATTATATTCATATGGTAAATGAATACAACCTTAATGTGCACCATATGCATAGTGGTGGGATGATGTACTAATATATCACATTTATTTACCTTGTTTGGTTGCTGGGAAAAATAACCATTCAGTTCAAAGTCTGTAACATGTAAGACAGAATAGCGTGATGCAGAAGATACAACAATTTATAGTCTACAATAAAATTACCAACTTAAATGTTGTAAAAATTATTCAGTCAATACAATAATCCTGACTCAGGTTGGAAATTATTTTGTAAGTGTTTCTGGATCTAAATTCTATTAACACTAGCATCACAGAGATAAGCATTACTCCTCTGAGTGCAAGAATACTATATGAAATTAGAATTATGACCTGCTTCATTGAAAAAGTATCTGTTTTAAAACAGTTACTTTTAAAAAGATAGCTAATTTATGTGTGCTCTGAACGTGGTGTATGCCATCGGTATTCCCAGTTACACTGATATGTAAAGGTGGTAAACATCTATCTAGTGCAATACACTACTGGTGCATCGGTTTGAAATTAACTTTACAAAAGCAATCAAATAGCTAAAGCACAGACTTTTATACATGCTGTTATGGAACAGTATTATTTTGCAGTGATACATTTTTCTCATTTTAAACAAAAATAAATTATTTTAATGTATTATTTTAATAGCAAAAAAACCCCCCAAAACCTGCTGAATTGAGCTGAATTCTCATATGAAACCTCTCACCTCAGATTATTTTCTGCACAAGGTATGAAATACTATATAAGTTTCAACTAGTGGTCAGTTTCAGCACATTGTAAGATGTCTTTTGTCTTACAACAATTCTGCAGTAAGTACTATTTCTGACTGAAATAATTGCTTGATGGTTTTTTTTCCTTTTCTGTTGAGGTTTGTTGTTTTTTTCCTTGGACTCAGTAGGTAATGGAATAGTTATACCTATATAAGAGAGAAATATGAAGAAAATAGATTATTTTTTTTAGCATAAACAAAAAAAGCCCCTTCATAAAACTGTTTTAGAGCATTCTCAAACAAAAATGACAGTGTTTTAAAACTTCAAAGCTGGTATTTAAGTAGCAGTTTATGAAGTCGGGATGGTGCAAATATTAAAATATTAGTGTACACTGACCCTGAATATTCACCTGCAGATACTTTCCAGGGGCTTCAAAAAGGTCTGTGTTCAGTGGGAGGAGTCCTGCTGA
>NW_009186038.1:20129-43876 GCF_000690835.1 Fulmarus glacialis
ACTTCCAGGACTTCCAGCAGATGAATCCCTAGTAAGAGCGAACTCGTTCCAGAAAGCTTCGCGTTGCACATGGTGTAGGAATTAAGAGGCTGGGGATTATTGACTTTTGAAACCTGAATTGTAATATCCAATTCATGAAGGCCTGTTAAATCTTTTTCTTTACTGTGTTTATTTTGGAAACATAGTGAACCTGTTCTCTTGACACAATGTGTAGGAAAAATCTCATATTAGTACTGAATAAATGTTAGTTACTTGTTGCACAGTGTGACTGTGGGAAGGAGTACAGTAAACCTTTCCGGTGTTACATTTGCTGAAATGAATTCTACAAGATAAATCTAATTTTTTCTTTTGTTTACTGTATAAACGTAACAGCACTTATAGCATCTTCTGTGTTTTATGTTTTTAGATTTTGCTTCAGGATAGAATGATATGTTGTTCAAAGATATTGTTCCTTTTTCAGAAAATATACTGTTGAAGTGTTTTTTGCAAAAACAAAACTTGCATCTAGCATAAAGTTGAACTTTTTGTTTTAAAAAAAAGTCTGAACAGATGGGAAGTAGTTTGAAGGAATTAGAGGAAATGCTGATGGAGTGTCATGTGAAAAACCGGACAACAATGAAGTTCCTATATAATACGAAAAGATTACATTGTAACATAAAAATGCATATTTACAAAGGAAAGATTATTCAAACTGAAGTTTTAGGAATACCTCAGTAATATTTTGTGGTATTGCTTTATTAAGATGTCGCATCTATCAAAGAGCTAGCTTTTCTGCACCAGTGAAATGGGTTTTTAATCAGTTGGCTGTTATTTAAATGTTCACTGTGGGTGATCTATAAATAATGTTAATATACAGAGTTTATATAATAATTGACAGTCATCACTGTGATGTAATTAAACTCTGAAACTTGCTATATAATCAACATAGAAGCCTAGCTGCAAATTAGTTTTCTTGATTTACTTAGATTCTGCTGAAAGCACTTTTGTCCAAATGTCATATATTCTGTAAGTACATTTGTACTTCTCAAATTGATTTCAAACCTTTTACTGTTTTCCTCAATTTTTATCAGATGAAGCAACTTCAAAATTGTGAAATTTGTAAAATGATTTTTAGACGACTTTTCTTACATATATAATTTGGTTTGGTTGATGTATCCTTCTGAGAAAGTACTCAATCACTTATTTTTGCAAGAAGTAGGTAAAAGATACTTAGATTAACTGATGCTTCATTTAGTTTGGATTTTATATTGACATAAAATCACATAATTAATTTGCCATTTAAAACTGCCCTCAGCCTCTGCAATCATAGAATAATAATTTAGAAATGACTGTTTGGCTGTCTGTGACTTATCATAATTAACTGTCTTCTCAACATAAAACATAAAACGGAGCATACTCAACTATTTTATATTTTAATGTGTTGCATAATATTATCTGACCCAGAAATAGTAGGAAGTGTATCTCATATTTCATTATGAGATAAGTTTTTCCGTCGATCTCTAGTTTGATTTCGTCTTAGGGAGAGATTTTTCTTTAAATGAGTTCCTATGTTTGGCTCTGCTCTTACAGCTTAGTGCTGAAAACATAGAAAGTGGTCTTTTTAGGAATTTACTGATGGATTTAAAATGTCATGATCCTGTTTTGTTTTGTAACATGACCGAAGCTGAAAAAATAGTGGCAAAAGACCCAGCAATACAAACCAATTTCTTGTTATCCAGTAAGGCGTATCTTCTTCTGGATGTCATTAAACTAGAAGAAAGTTTTGACTTTGCTATAATCCCGCTGTTCCTTTTTAAATGTAGTTTCCAAACGCTTAACATTTTTTCACTGAAATATCGCCATAAGCTGACATGATATCATGTGCTCTTCTTTTATCTTCTGAAGCTTGAATTTTATGATTTAAAATGTACTTTAGTCACTTAAGGAAGAGTGATATTTTATGCTATTTTCTATTGGAAAACAGCTTTGCAGAAATTATTTATTGGAATGTAGGAGAGTTCTTTTGAAATAATTTGAATGGTTACTGTAAAGGTAAAGTATTCTGTCCATTACTGGAAAATAACTTTATGTATATCTCCTGTGACTTAAATAAATCATTGGCGACATTTGTTGCGATGTGAATGTGGCATTAAGATTCTTACAGCATTCAACTTCAAGTAGCAATCCAGCAATGGTATAGACTAAGGATATTATTATATACTATGCTGAGAAAAGCACATCTGTAAAACTGTTGTGTCTTGGTTATTAGTGCTGGGATTTGAACTATCTTTAATCTCATTTGACTTGTTCATCTTCCTTAAGGATCTCCATAAAGATGCACTGAGTATTCTTTTCAGTCCTTAGTTAGGGTTTGCATCAGTGGTCGTAAACCTGCTTAGCGGACAAAGACTCTTTTCCCTTTGAAGTCACTTCCCCAGCTTTTCAAAAGGTCTGCAAGCCTGTTCCCCTAAAACAATTTAGAAAAGTTTGAAGTGGTGCCCCTTAAACCAGCAACAAAATAAAATTTTCTCTTTGCATTATTGAAAACCATGACAATCTTCTGAAGCAGTAACAGTTTAAAAGCTTTTAAAGAAATCTGTTCTGCTCTACGACCAGCTTTTAAGTTGACCCCATTATTTGGAAAATCAGAGGCTTGGAAACCCCTAAATACTTGACATTCTTATCAAAGGAGTCAGCCTGACTTTTCACAGGACTCCTCTTTTACAGTATTTATTCAAGTCCTAATTTCTTTAAAGGTACTATTCAGATTTCTTCTATTTCTTTTCTGCATTAAAGTGTTTCTTTAGAACAAATCTAATTTAGTAAACAGTTGGTATAATTTATGAAACACTGATCCTGCTACCTGTAGATTTATACTCTATTATGTTTGAAGTCAAGTCCAAATTCTACAAAGACTGTGAGCATTGCTTACATAATTTTACTTTTCTGTGGACTGTGATAAATATATATGCTCAGTTTCTACTTCTTGTTTTAAGAATCTTATCTCCTACATTTTATGTATATAGTTCCTGACAGCCTAACTTACGTAAAGCCTAGAGTAATGTAGTTGCTGTAAGCAATAAGTTTACTATAAGGATTTTGTTTATCTGCACCTCCTAATAATTCATTCAGACATTGCTTCTTCTAAGTCCTTCTGACTCCAACATCTTATATTCATTACCTCCACTACAACGTTGTACATTTAAAACTTCACTGATTTCAAAAGTTTCACTAACACGTGTAGTATATAATTAGATTAATTCCTTGCTGATCTATACAAGTATGTGTTAAATGCAATTTCTAAAAGCAAAAGAAAGCAAAATAAAACAATAAAACCAGAATTCTAGAATTTTGCTAACGTAGGCAGCTCATTTAAAAGAAAACAAACTAACAAGAGCTTTAAATGCACAAAGCTGCCTCCTTTTCTATGGCTTGGGGACAACGGGGAGAAAGAATTGGGTCAACAAAATTAAATTGTTACTGGATAATAAGACACGGTTGCTGTTACATTTTCCCCTAAAACTGCAAATTTGTGGCTTGTCTACGCAATGTTCATTTATGAATCTTCTAAGGTGCCTGCCCCATGTTTAGGTGAGGGAAGTTCAATAGAGCAAATTTTCTCTAAAAGGTTTGTGAGCGTTCATAGGATCAGCCACCAGAGAAGTACCTAGACGTCATTAAGTCTACCCTTATGCTTCTAATTTGTTGGGAGTTTTTCCTTTGCTTCTGAACTGTCTGCCATACTTCCTGGGTTTGAGTGTGTTTTGCCAAACATTATATGAAACAAAAGCAATAGCTTTTAATGATTATTTATTAGAGATTAGGGACAATTCAGCAAGTTGCTCCAAAGCATTTTCAGATTTAAAATGCTGATAACGTGTGTGTGTGTTTATATGCACAGGGATATATTTAGCGTATATGTATATATCTAAGAAGAAACAGATTTATTTACTTTTCAAGATTTTGTATTGTGGATATAAATTATAGATTATAACAGTCACTGCAGAATAAATCAAATTTTGAAAGGTCAAAATCCTTGATTTGATACTTTGTCATAGATTATGACCTATTCTAAAAAGCCATTTGAATGTGGCAGCTACATGGATGCTCTGGGAGGTGTTGCATATGGTCTGAGTAAAAATATAAAATATTGAGAGTAAGCTAAGCTTTTATTTATGCAAGCCCAGATCTACACTTCCTTTCCACGGAAGTCTCTCGCTGTACACGTGAGGTCTGGGTAGCTACCTGTTTTAATATATTTGCATAATTTCTAATAAGACCCAGTACCAGTATTGCTAGTACTGTTAAGGCTCTACATGGACAAACTAATGGCATTATGCTGGTTTTATCTTTTGAAAAGTTACAACCCCAAATATATATTTGAATGTTGCTACCTTAGTAACCAATGGAGACAGTTGGCCCTATTATTACCCTGTCTCTTTGCAAGACCATCTCCTGTTTTGGAAGTAAAAAAAGTCTGATTTTACCACTGCTTTACTGCCCTGTTGGTATCTCACATATCATGTACTGTGAAGTGAAATTATCCCTGCTGCTTAAAAACTTGTCTAATCCTTTTTGGAACTACATGGTAACATTGCCCAAGATACATTCTTTAGAGTTTAAATGCTTCGTAAAATGCTATGAATGAACTAATTCTATGGTAATACAAAAACAACATTGTGATTTCCGTGAAATGCTAGCACTCTTCAAAAGGGTGATCCAGTGAATGACCTGTGAGTGAAGTTATAAAACTATTTAAGGAGCTTTATTTGCTTACCCTTTCTGTGTCTTGACCTGGAGAATAAATTTTTTTTTCCTTTCAATGTGCCAGTTGTACAATTTCTTTTTCTTTATGGTATCCATATATGTTTGATTACAGAGAGAATCTCAGAAAAATACAGTTTTACTTGTTCTTGTTGCAGGGAAATGTCTAATAGGAGCAGTGGTAATTAATGTTGGATTGCGTGTTTTGATTTTGCAAACTCACCTGAAATTCATACTGATTATGTTCCAAGCTCCACATTCTTACAAGGAACTAGATATCAGGCTGAGGTTTCAATGCTGTTACTAGATTAAAATAAAATCAGTCAGTGGACGTTTTACTTCATCTTTGAGCACTGTAGGCATCTCCTCTCAGTATCTGTCATAGTGACACTTGTGTTTACTTATTCCTGTTATAGGAAAAGGTAGTAATTGACTATCTCTTCCTCCACAAAAAAAAAAATAGAGGGGGAAAATGCAAATCTGTGTGCTCCGACTTCTGTTTGTTTTTACTACACACCTGACTTATATGAATGTGCATTAGTAAATGTGCAGGCGGAATTCCTATAGTATACTGCTGCTGAACTATGTAGATATGAGTACAGAACAACCATATGCAAACAGTAGATAGAAGTGATTTGTAGGGAACGTGAACTCAAAGAGCAAGGAAACTGAAGACGCTTCAGTGATTGAAAGCAGAGATTTTAGAAATAGATTGTAACAAAGGATTGCTTTTATTGTTTTTTCATTGAAGGTGATTTTGCAACTCCTCGAGCTATTTTGACAGGACATGACTATGAGATCACCTGTGCTACCATTTGTGCTGAACTTGGCCTGGTAATAAGTGGTTCAAAAGGTAAGGTAGATCCTAATGCAAAAAGGAATATAGTCTCAGGTGGCAGAATTTATTAACTTTATGGTGGTTTTATTTCTAACCTTTTTTTAGTTGCTGTGGAATTTGAAACCTCTTTTTAAACATGTTAAAACTGAGGATTATTCAGACATTTACAAGAAGAAGCAACCACATCAGTTTCCCTATTATAGCCTACTGATAGCTATTTCTTTTTGTTTGTTTACCCAGTGTAATTGCATCTAGCATACTGTTGGATGCAGCTCTTGACTGCCAGGATGGTGAAGAATGTTTGTTATGGATAACTTCTCAGAAAGGGAAGCAAAAATTAGTTTCAGGAGAAAGAGAATGTGCTGTCTTTGTTTGATGAAGGGTATATATAAACTACCAGCTAAAATTTGTAGTAATTCTGTTCAGGCTCTTTGAGCTTAGCTACAAAGCCTGTAATATGCCCAATTTGTGTTCTCAAAGACCTGCTTTTGGCAGGCAAATTGTAAAGAATGATGTTGATTCCATGGATATTTTTTATCATTTTCCTATTTGCTGGTCCACACTTATTTTTAAACTGGAAATTTCTTAGAATTAGGATCTTTCTGCTTTAGTGTTTCCAAAATAAGAGACACTTTTTCAAAGTTGGGTGTACTCACCACATGCACGTGTGTGTTTCTGTTTTATGCATGTGAACACTTGTGGCTTACACGCAAATCAGATATTTGTCCAAATATATTAAAAACCAGATATTTAGTGGATGATGTATGGGTTAAAATCTTAATGTGAGAATACACATTTTTGGAGTACCTATGTATGTAAAATCATTACACTTCTGTGTTTCTTCGTATTTTGAAAATCTCATTTTAGGATTCAGTACGTTTATTTTTGTGCTCTCAAAATTAACTACTACCAGTTTTAAAAGAAAATCCACAAAAGAAAATCTGTTAGGTCTCTAACTAATTTTGATAGGTGCTCTAAAATACCTTAATACAAAGCTCTTAAGGGATAAGCGGTTCATTGTACTCTCAGGCACCCTTAAAGTCATAGGCTATCCACTTAAACATGGCAAAAATCATTATAATGTATTATAATAGTGATTACCTAAGTAGAAGTCATTACTTATTATTTGATATATGATGTCTTTAAATGAGCATGTAAATCAATAACTAAAGATTTCATTCTGTTTCATTAGAAGGACCATGTCTCATACATTCTATGAATGGAGATCTACTGAGGACATTAGAAGGTCCTGAAACATTAGAAGGTCCTGAAAACTGCCTGAGACCAAAACTTATTCAAGCTTCAAGAGAAGGCCACTGTGTCATATATTATGAAAACGGCCTCTTCTGTGTGTTCAGTGTGAATGGGAGACTTCAAGCCACCATGGAAACAGATGACAAGATAAAGGTGAGTGTACTCAAATGTGGTGCTAAGGACTGTTGGTTCCGGGTATCAGGAAAAGCTATCAATGTTGGAGTTGTGTGGAGACTCTTTCTATAGCCAGGCCATAGAAATGTATGGTACTAGACTATAATAGCAGCATTCCGAAAAAATTGTAGTTAAGGGGACCATGTACTCCATAGTACCATAGTACTGTTTTTAATTTTAAAATAATTCTGTTCATATAGTAAGGAATATCCTGTAAGCACTTCCTTGAACTGAAGAATATAAATATTACTAATTGCTGACCAGGAGAAGCTGGGCTACTTATTTACTTTCGAGTCTGAAGGCAGGAGGTCATTGGACATGCTGTTTTGGATGTTGGCTTTCCCTTTTTTGGCATCTCTGTCTACATTCCTTCATCTTAGCTTGAGATAGCATGTGTTATGCTGAGCTTCAGGAAGTTTATAGGCATATGTCTATATTTCAATTCTTTAGCCCTTTGGCATTTGGTGAGCAGGCAGCTAGGTTCCACACCTTTAGCTGCAAGAGACGTGGAGCAAGTCCAAAACTATGCAGGAGGCATTTTAAGCTTATGGTTTTATGGAATTTATTTGATAATACAAAATGAAGGTCTTTTGACCATTCCTATGAAATGGTACCTATGAAGCAGAGCAGAACCTGCCAGCTATACTGCAGTGAAGCCAAATGTCAAAAGAATACTTTCCTTGAATTAAAAATATTCCCACTTTTTCCTTGAATGAGAAAGAAAGGAAAGGGAAGGGAAAAAAATAAACAAGCATTACCAATTCTAGTAGAAAGTTACAGAATGCAGCAGAGACAAGAAGCAAGATCACATTGCTGGGTCAGCATTCAGGCTACTTGAATTATCTGAAGTTATGGTCTCTATGCCAGTAGTCATGGTCTGAAGGGCACAGAATCACAGAATGGTTGAGCTTGGAAGGGACCTCCGAAGATCATCTGGTCCCGCCCCCCTGCTCAAGCAGGGCCATCTAGAGCCAGTTGCCCAGGACCATGTCCAGACGGCTTTTGAATGTCTCCAAGGATGGAAATTCTACAGCCTCTCTGGGCAACCTTTGCCAGTGCTCGGTCATCCTCACAGTAAAGAAGCGTTTCCTATATAAAACTATTTAACATCAGCAAGAGGAGACTTTTTTTGTTGTAAGCGTATGGCAGTACTATACCTCCAAGCTGACTTTCATAATCTGATGGAAGAGCCCAGCTGCTGGGATTTCCAATGTTCTCTTGAGTTGAAAACTCAGAAGTTTTTCCTTTATTTGGGTTAGATGCTTCAGGAAGAAAATACCTCTTCGCCCTCATATTTGTTTTACAGAATTACTGAAATTCTTTCAGATGTTGTGCGAAATTGTGAGCATTTTTAAATTTGCACCTGTTCTTCTCTTGACTCTATTCATATTAATTCTTAAGATGGAAGAACATGTCAATATATTTGAAAGAATTTTGATCTTCGTTATTTCCATTTTATGACTTACATTGAACAGTGAATGATCCATCACCACTGAAGTCTCCAGTGTAGTTCAGTGTATTCCATTTAAAACCTTCTAAAACTCTGTCGTGTACTATACTCTGATAGTCCAGCATCCCTATGTTTTCAAAATGTCAGATACATTGGTGGTAGAATATGCAGAAATAACTCTCTGTCTAGGTCTCTTTTCCGCAGTGAGAGTGCTGTCTGTAGGGGTGAAAGGGCATTCGAACGTTGGATGCTATGGCAGCCACAAGTGTGGATTTGAGGCTCGGGAAATGAAGTAGGAATGTGTATATTTCTGTCCCAAGCCATTTTTCCAAATTAATGTAGGTTCTTGCTTCAATTTTTAATCTTTCTTCAATTCTCTGAAACTGCACCTTTGGCTGTCCTTGTACAAATGCTTTTGAGATTTTCAGCCTACCTTTCATCCCAGTTCTTTCCATAAAGCAAGTACATATCACAGTGTTCTCCCTTTTTACAATAATAATGTTGATAATCTGTCACTTTCAGTTGTGATTATGTTGTCAGCTAGGCCAGCAAATCTGTAAAATATCTAGAAATCCCTTGCCGGCTAAAACAATTTCTGTAGTGTTTCAGTCAGTACCCACAGCTTTAGGAATGTTGCTAGAGGCAATGGAAGTTCCGCTCTCTGTGGGCCAGAATTACATATGTACAGGGGTTTGGGTTTTATTTTGTTTTGTTTTGTTTTCTTTCTCTCCCAGTGGTCCCAGTTGGGCTTTACGCTTAAACAATCTACAGCGTCTTTCCCAGTGCTTCTGCACTATATCATGTTAGAAGGCAAGTGGCAACTGCATGATTAAAGTAGGGGCATTTAAAATGAATAGTACCTACCCATGGGCTGTGCTGACAAACACTTTTTGTTGGTTTTTGCTCGAGGAGGATAGAAAAGGGAAGGAAAAGGTCGTAAGTGTTGAATCTGTAATGTAAAATTCTAGTTTATATTTTCCTATGCCATTATGGATCTGTACTTCAGAATGTTATTGACAAAACTAGCGGTTTTCAATAGTGATGTTTGGAACAACATTCTGATTTTCTTTCTTATATTCTTGTGCTAGAAAACTGCTAGAAGAATTTCAGATGCTCTGGGGAAATTCAAAGTCTAATCAATGCCTTCCACCTGTTTCTGTTTTAAATACTGTATTGCTCAGTGGAGCTTAGGCATATCGCAGTACATCTACCAAGTAATGTTTAGATATCTTAATGAATAACTTAACTCTAAATAGTCTGCTTGTTCTGAGAAGTAAAGTTATTTTACCCTAAACAAAGACTGTATGCTGTTTCACCCAGAGGAACCAATTTATTTTCCTTTCCTGAGTCTGTTTTGAAATGTGGAAGTGCCCACAAGACTCCTGCTGCTGTAAGCCAGGGCTGTCACAGTGTCAGCTCTGCCTTTTTACAAAGCACTGCCTTTCAAAAATCTGAGATGTTAAAAGGGATTTGTGCAAAGTTTTGAGACTTTCCAAGGAAATACAAGTCAGAAATGCACCTTTTAGAACATTGCTGAAATTGTGCGCTTTGGGGATTATTTGAGAATCTGAAGCTTATGTTGTGAGAAAGATTAGTTGCAGAGTTGTTTCAGTTTCATACTAGCAGAATTGTAGATAAACTACGCTGGGGAAAAGCAGAACAGTAAAATTGATTCATGTCATTTTCTATACCAGTTGGAGTACTTGGGAGTAAAAGCATCCTTTCGTTTGTTAAATCTTGAAGGGCATGTCATGAAACTGAAATGTTGACAGGGTGACCTTTTTCTTCCATTCATTCCTTCATTCAAAAATATATATATCTATATATCTATATATATATATCTATATATCTATATAGGCAAGTGGCTAAGAAATTTATTAGTAAACAATAAAAATAAAGAAATCAACATCTTGTCTTCATGACAAGCCAATGACTTAGTAAAATTGTATAGGTATTAGTGAGGGTTCAAAGCCTATACTTCATTTAATCAAAAGATCACAAACCCCACTGCATTTTGGAGGTAGTGGAAGAGTTAAAGATTAATGGCTTTAATTTGCCTTTTAATATAGCATTTCTTCAGTAAAAGCCTCAAGTATAAAATTCAAGTGAACCATGACCATAAGGTTAATGGATTTTCATCAGCTGAATTTTATAAGTGTAGCAAATAATTATTTGTCATGGTCTTCATTGCAATTTGAAAATACCCTTAGGAGACTGCCATTGCAATAGAGAAGAAAACCACCCTATATTGATTTTTGCTTCTAATGAATAATCTTTTTAATAATTGTGTGTGGTATATTAGATCTCATGATCATCTACTCAGTGCATGCAAGTTCTAGATAATTTTCACAGTCTTATCTCAGTTTGTTTTCTACCCCTTTCTTACTGAGTTACTATACTTTTCTAAGAGGGTCTCTAAATGAGTTTTCAAGCTCCTTGGGGCTGTGCTTTGGGAGGTGCTTAGCATATTTTTGTAGGCTGGTAGAAACCATCACAGAAGCAATTTATGGTTGGAACATTGGAACATTTGTTTTTTGGGGGGAGAAGCTTCAGCTCGGAATACTCAACTCTAACCTTGGTTAGTATTCAATTTTCCATACTTAGATATGGTTGGAAAAAAACTCCACATATTCTGCTTTATTGTGTCTAAATTTACATGTACGTGTTATCATCTTAATTCAAAACACAGCTGGAATAGGTTTATCATCTATTTTTTTCAGTGTTACAATATTTTCTTTACAGTATATGTTTGTATTTCAATTACATTCATTTTAAAGTTATTGTGTGAAATAAAATTTCAGCAATGTGATTCATTGTGATTACTTGGGAGTTGTTGCAGTAAATACTCAAAATTTATAATATATAGAAACTATCTTAATGTGTTGCACATCATACAATTCTTAAAGGATATATTTGGCATCATAGTAATAGAGGACAGCAATACAAAAAATACAGATGTGCAATATGTCTGACTTCAATTATTGCTGTTCATGAAGCAGTATCTTACGTACACTGTATATTTTTGTTTCTAGGCTTGTCAGCAGTCTGTATGTTTATGTTGTTGCATGAATGTAACATTTTTGTGTTTCAGTTTCTCTCATTTTTGTGGTGCATGCACTGTAAATTCTGTATATTAAAAATCCCAATAAATTCCTTTTCCTGAGGAATTTAAATCACATTATGTTACAAGTTTTGCATGTTGAAAAACTGTAGAAGCAGAGATTGCAAGTGCCAAAATACTTGCAGACTTCAGCAGAGAGAGAGATGCTTGCAAGATCCTGTCTTCAGTTCTTTCTACTGTTTCCTAAATTTAAATCTTTGAGCTGGAATTTTCCGTGTAGACTATCATCTTGAGGCAATTTCCTTGCCATCCAGTGACAATGTTTCGGTTATAATGGATCAATCTATTTGTAGAACGTGTGTGTTTGGAATTTAAACATTGCTCTGAATATCCCCCATTCTTACATTGTTCTGTTGAAAAGTTTTGTGGCTCCCTGTCTTGGGTCAGGAAGCTGAAATTTATCACAAATCAGTCCTGGTGTGAAGGACATGTATTTTGTTGAAAAGCTGCCCAAATTTAGCTGATTCACAAATCTCAGGTTAAATGCATCCAGTAGATCATGCTTAGCATCTACATTCTGTAGTGAACATCTGTAGCCCAGGGACGCAGTTTTCCCCTGCAACCAATCATCCCCTACAGTGAGGTGCACAAAAATGCCATGGCAAGAAATGTGGTGAGCTGATCCTGGACAAGGAAGGGGAAGGACTGATGGGAAAGCAGAGGAGAAAGAGCAGAATCAAGGACAGAACCAAGGACAGAATGAAAGAGATGTTTGCAAGAGCGACAGGAACAGGGACAGATGGGAATGTAGAAACTTGTCAGAGACTGGGAGAAGATAAGAAAAGACAGAAAGGAGTAAAGAAAGAATAGGAATTGGAAGTAAGGGCAATGGAGTGAAGGATTAGGTAGGATCAGGAGTTTAATACTAGATAATAGTCCTTATAGTAGCAAAGTTCCTTATTTTCCTTTTGATAACAGCAAATCATCCAGCAAACAACTGGCATAGTTGTTTCTCAACTGTTCTGTGTGCTCAAATGAAAAGGATGATAGGCTGCTGCTGTGCCGAGTATTGTGTATAAAAGTAAAAGTAGAGAGCAGAGAAGGGACTGTGCCGAGTATTGTGTACAAAAGTAAAAGTAGAGAGCAGAGAAGGGAAAAAACAGAAGTCAAGCTGAGGAGCAAAAGTCAGAAAAAGAACTGAGAAGAGGCATCTGGAAACAGGAGGAGAGAGTATAGGAAAAGGTTTGGACTTACAGGAGTTATTAATAATGGTCCAAACTGGAGTTTTAAGGGTCTTGATCTCCTTGTTGGTAGCTTGTGCTGATGTCATTCCACATGACAGAATTAATTAAACTTTTCAGTTTTGTTCTTTTTTTTAGAAAACCATACACACCCTTCAGTTTTCCCAGATAGTTGGAGGATGAGGCTATAAAATCAGGGCCTAGTATTGTCTACTGCTTAAGTCCTGCACGGCAGCAGGACAAGGTCTTCCTTTCAGAAGGAGTTTTGTACTCTTCAAGGTTACTGTAGTAGTAATTGCTAAGACCCGTATTGGAAAGGTGTGTAAGATCTTGGTATTGCTGCAAGAAAAGTCAGTAATGGGGTCTTCCAGAGGTTGGTGTTGGGAACTAGTTTTATTCAATGTTTTTTGAGGTGGGGAATGCTGAAGGTCTACAGAGTGATGAAAGCAATGCATGAGGTGAATGCAGAACTGTAACTCAGGAAACCCTGCAATATGAGACCTATGGGGTACTCATTGAAACTAGTAGGATCACTTCAAAACAGGTGAAACTATTTTGCACTGTAATAAACCTCTGCCAATTGCCCCCCCCCCGCAGAAGGCATCATCAGACTCAAAAAGAGATTAAGAAAATTCATGGGCGGCACATCCATAAATAGATACTAAAGGGAATGGACAGAGATTTACTTTGTGGTGATTGTGAATGCTGGGGAGCAGAGGGGAAGGGACTGTAGAGCGGCCAGTCTCACAGCATCTCCTGCTGCCACTGTTGGTGATACAACACTGGGCTAGATAGATCATGGTCTGTCTGACCCCATAGGGTATCACTTATTTTAATAAAATTTCAATTTCAGTTCACTTTTTGGCTTATTTAAACTGTCAAAATCCCTCTTTAAGAAATATTTCCCATGCTTCCAGTCATCTTAATATCTGATTGTATCAGCTGGTATAGTCATCAGGTAACTGAGGAAAGTTACTGTTCTTCCAGGTACTCAGTATATATCATGATTTTTCCAACAGCACACAAGAAACATCAAAATAGATTGGACTCCTGTTTCAATAAGTCATCACTGTGAAAACCAATGGTATCCAATCTTTCTCCATGATCTGGATCCCAAATAAAGATTTCAAATGTAGATTTGCCATCATTCCCTATGATCCATGCAAAATCAGGGTATAAGCCATTGAATTTGTCACAGGCAGTTTCAGGATAGATGATGAAAGGAAGCACAGTCTCTATTAAGAAAGGTGAATCACTATCTTATTAATCCAGAGCAGGAATCCAAAAACACTGGTCTAAATTAATTCTAGTAATTTGTATAACATTTCTGTTCCCTCCATCATTCAGCCCTTTGCCAGAGAGAAAAGGAGGGTAACTTCTTCTAGACTAGTATTAAAGACCCTTGGGGGAATGTCAGGTTCTATATTTTAATGCCAGTGCTGCTGGATCTTGTAAATCTAGCTAATTAGAAGTGTAAATTTCTTTAGCTGACCTCATATTAGATCTTTGGAATATGGAATAAATCACAGGTGAGGTAAAACTGAACTAGTGACATATAATGTATTAGATACTTGTGCATAATAACATTAATTCTATTGCTGGGTAAAATAACATAACGATAATGTTGCTTCCCAAAAGCTTGTATTAATATCAAGTCTCCCTAGACATTCAGCTGTCAATATGAAACTTTTTATGAAAGTAAAAGAGAGGGAATAAGAGCAATACATATTTATCTGACAAATATCCATGTGATTTCCCCTTAGGCAATTCAACTGAGTCGAGACGGACAGTATCTGCTTACAGGTGGAGACAATGGAATTGTCATGGTGTGGCAGATGTGGGACCTCAAGCAGCTTTTTGCTTACCCAGGGTGTGATGCTGGAATCCGATCCATGGCCCTGTCGTATGACCAAAGGTTAGAGCAAAGTCTGGTCTTCACAAGAATTTCAGCAAATATAAACTTACAATTAAAATGTATTTTTGTTTTTCTTCTGATTTTGATTTTGTGTGGATCACAGATTCTGATGATTATATTGAGAATTCTGTGCTTGCATAAGTTTCTTTCTAACATGTCATATTTAGGGCAGATAACTTTTTTCAGGATTTCAGCTCTTGGGGGAATGAAGAGCGATTCAAGAAATTGTACTTTGGCAGACCTTCAAGATAGGTTGAGTTATTATCCTTTGCCAATGTACAGTGTGGGTCACATGGAGGTGGAAGGTTACATATGTGCTTTTTATGTTTCTTCTTTCACTTACAACACAAATCATATTCCTAATTCCAGACCTTTATGTTAAAAATAGAACAGTTAGAATAGTTGCACAATAAGATGCCCTCCACACATCCATATTTTGCTAAAGAGAATATTAATTTTCATTTCTAGAAAAGTTACTTTATCCACATAAAGTGTGACTCTCCTTGAAGATTCCTTCTACTGAAGGCAATCAGTTAATATTTTTACTGCATTTTTAAATTACATTTTCCAATGCAGCTGTACTTAAAAGTCCTTCTGTGTTTTTATCACAAAAGTATTGTTTGTTTATAAGATGGATGTTTATAATTTCGTTTGTACACTTTTAGCTTGCAGACTAGAATTTTGTTTGCTTTGGTGTATTTGCTTAGTGGAGTTCCTGTGTACTTTTCAAGCAGATTTGGCTTCTAAATCCCTTAGGAGTGTCTACATTGTGCAGTAAAGCATATTGCTGAGACTCTTAACCTTCCACTTACTGAAGTCCATACTGAATGTTTTAACATTTTTACCTGGACTACATTTCTAAAACTTACATAAAATGAATTTAAAAAAATCCAAGCCACCAAAATCTGTGGACTTCAAGCAAACATTCAACTTCTACTCATTAAGCATAATTAGAGATTGTAGGCATTTTGGAAGAAACAGTTTTCCATTAAAAAGCCCCCACTGTTAAAAATATTTCCAAAACTGGAGTTATAGCTGTTGAATTTTAGACCTCCAAAATGTATAAAATTTTGCATTTAGAGAATCTTTAAACTGTAATTAATGGCATGTCAACATAATCTTCGCATGTCAATAAAGTGAAATTTAATATGGACATCTATAAATTTATCCATGTGCTCAAGTTAGGAACCTATTCACTTTGCGTTTGAAGACGCAGAAACTCAGAAGAGATTTACTCAGAGTATTTTACTGAGTAATTACTCAGTAATTACAGGTAATTACTCAGAGTAATTTATTTGGTATGCATGAATGTATGTGTTTGAGTGACAGTGTGTAAAAAGACGTTTTAACCTAAGAGAAAAACAATCAAAATGGTGCTCTTGAAATGAAATAGTGTGATACTATCAAAGTGCAATGTTTTGATGATCTCCTATTTAGTCTTTGTTGTGACGGAAGAATTACAGCTTTTTACTCTGAATATTTTTTTTTAATTCTGAGGCTTCTTTCCTAAAATGCCAGAATTTTTTACATCTTCATACTTTTGATTTTCATAAAGCTTTAATATGAGACAGTAGGCAAGACAATATACAAACTCTTGTAATTGTGTGCTGTGTCAGGGTCATGGCTTTTCAAACAGATCTAAATGATCTCTAGTAGTAGGCCAAGGGTAAGGAATTTAGAAAGAAAGAGTGCCTCAGTGGGAAAGCACGGTGATTGCTTTCAGGAACTTCCAAAACAATCAAAGCCTTCAGATTGCTTTCAAACCCAAACACTAACATTTCCAGCTGAAGTCCTGTGCCCACATCCAATTCCTTCATGTAGATCATGTGCTTAAATGGGGGAGGCGAAACTGAAATGAACACTTCTCCTAGCCTTCCTTCACTTTGCTGCTTCACCAGGGCTTCATCCCACTCCAATACCCCCACAAAAACCAGCCAAGCAAGCCAAGAAATAATCCCAGGAAATCTGAAGTGGCCTTGCAGGACAGTGATGCTGGTAAACAATTCCGTTGTCTAACTCTCAACTGTAGCTTCAGGCCGCCCATACAAACCGTTGCATGGTGTTTTGTATGTTTTGTGATCCATAAATCTGTTGGAGCTGATGCAGATGGCAGTTTTATTCAAATCCAGCTTGCTGGGATTGATGGGAGCCCCTAAAGCCTGACTTTTCTGGCAGGTGGAGCACTTCCAGCTCCAGCTGTCTTCAGTGGAAGTTGGTTGTTGCCTCGGGTTCTCGTGCCTACATTGATGTAACTCTTCGGTGTGTTGACTCATGTATCTGAACGTGCGATGGTTCACTAATGAATATGGTCTTGTGCTTTCCTTAGGTGTATAATGACTGGCATGGCATCTGGCAGCATAGTGGTTTTCTACAATGATTTCAATCGTTGGCACCATGAGTATCAGACCAGATACTGATCTTCATAGAGACGAAGATTAGCACTGATGTGGGCAGCTGTTGTCAGAAGGAAACTGGACACAGCACACCTCCCTTGGTGTCTTGCCACAACATTGTTCCTTATAAATAGCTATATTACATCTGAATGTAACTTAAATTTGCTGGAAGAAGCAACCTATTTTTTAAAGTTAATTGCTATTTTTGTAGACCTTGCTTGACTTTTTTGGGGGAAGGGCAAAAAAGCAGAAAAATGGCTGCTGGGTTCTGTAGTTAAAAATCTATATTTTTAGTCATAATGAGAAGTCTATTTTGATCCCTGTATGTAAAAGAAACCTAAAGTAAAAATGGTTAAAACTCACATTCTAGCTATATTATGAAGAAATGGATTTTCCATCTGAAGCTTTATCTATAACCTTGAGGAATATATGATTTTAACATAATGGAAATGAATTACGATGCTTGGGGAATTTTAATCTGTGCTATCTGTACCACTCTTTGTCTCATACTTTTCCAAATGATTGTACTACATCAGCACTGAAGTTTCTGGGAATCAATAGTAATATTTAAATTATGGTTAATGTAATTTTAAACTTTGCAAATTGTTTCCATCAATGTTATTATTCAAGCATGTTTCTAGGCCTAGACAATTAGTTCTTTTTTAGTTGTATGTTTTGTGCAGCTAAGAGAGAGAAATCAGGAATGGAGTTTGTGTTACAAGAAGTGTGAATCCTTCTAGTTTCTACCTGGCATCTCCTTCAAAGCACACCAAAATGTGGATTGTTCCTCAAAATCAGAAAGGCTATTTTGAAGACTTTAAACTCAAATTAGAAACCCACACGGGCAGGTATTTTTTAATAGGTGCAAGTACCAAAGCACACTTCTGCTGGTTGACTGTGAAAGCACTAAAAAGGCAGGTGTTTGCTGGTGCACAACCTCCATACAGCAGCAGAAGCACTAGACTTGCAGGCGACACTCTTTTTTTCCGCAGAACTAGCCCCTGCAATACTGTAGCACATGCCATGTTCCTTTTCTGCGTGTAGCAACAATATCTTTTATATTTTGCTATCACCAAATCCAGTCAGATCCTGCCCAGTCGTATTAAATTATCTCTTTCTTTTAGGAAATGAAAAATAATTTATACTAAGGAACAATAAGTTATTTTGGTGTTGCATAAATCTACTTTTCTACAAGATTGCTGTGCAGAACTCTGTGAAAATATTTGTGAAAAGAACTGTTACTGTTTTGTAAGTCTGTATTGCATAAAAATCTTCTTTGTATGTTGTGATCTATATGAGTTGAAATTTACATTCCACATCTGTATTGATACATATATTTCTCTAGCTGCCTACTAGAGCAGTTCCTGTTTTTTCTAAGCATTTAACTACTATCTCTTTCAGTAAAGATTTGGAATGAGAAAATTCAGTTTGAGTGAAGAAATTAAATAAAATTACATTTGTAATTGAGAGCTTCAGTGGAGTACTGGGTTCTTGTGATTCAATGCATATTCACAATAGAGGAAATAGGTGCTATTGCTAATGCATTTAAAGTACTCTTGGTGTTTATGCAATGGTGACTAAGTTTTCTGTGCTTTCTACATTTTTATACTGATACGGTTATGCTGATATCGGTAGAGTTGCATTTTTATGTTTTGTGTAGCAGAAGGATGATCTGATTAAGCCAACGCTATTGTTGTCACGTCTGTGGTAAGTGCCCAGTATATTAGGAAGTAACGTTTGTTATGCAAAACTTGTACTTCACACTTCCTTAAATTCAACAACATTCATAGCCTTGTATCAGAAGATTTTGAGGGGAAATTGGTATGCTTTTGAAGTGCGATTTGCATTTTTCTCAAGCCAGGGGTGGGTTTCCTAGGCTAGGTGGGAGGGAGAAAAAACCCAATCAAACAAAGGTGTATTTTGCCAAATGGAAATCCTGAAAGTCTTCTCTTTATGATCTCCTGCTGACTTAGGAAACACTTTGTTATTGATAGAAGTAATAGTTTCTGATCTTAGAGCCAAAATATTTCATGGGGAGTTGATTTGGTAGATTGCTTGCTTTCGAAAGAGCCCTATTGATCACCAGATGCTTTCCCAAACCGAAAGCATGACTGTATCTCCGCGTGCCATCCTGAGTTGCATCCAGCCAGTGCATGCTGATGGGCAGCTGTGCCGTGGTATCAAGCACTCCTTGGGGAAGCAGCACAGTGTTTTGCACATTACAAGTGCTGCAGCCCTTCTGTGGAAAAGGCATCTTCATCTTCTGCTCTGTGAGCAAGCCTGTGAAGACACCCCCATTCTGGACTGCTTTGCTGGTGGCTTTGGTGAGTAGGACATACCCCTCCTTCCACGGGTATACAAACGTGCCTCGGGCACTGCCCTGGGGGGGCTATACTTGCACCTGGGGTCTCGGCTTTGGCTGGACTAGTCCATGTCATGCTGTTTGTCACAAGGTGACAAAAAAGGGTTAAATTTCCAACTATTCAGGTATTTGTTAGTCTATTCAGGGCAGCACCTGTGTCAAATGGATTGTCTGAAACCTGTTTAATCAACAGGTGCCAGGCATTAACCTGCAGCTGGGCTTCAGCTAGCTGTTATTTGCAGAATATTCTGGAAAAGAGGGAGCCGAGTCCTCTATTTCCTCAAAATTCAGAGGGAGCATTTATGAACAACGTTTTTTTACGTGACAGTCCGGGCTTTCTTCTGTTCTGGTAAGTTCAAATGGACGTGGTGTTAGCTGTGGTTTATGGCAGGTGCTGTGGAAAGCAGCGTTTGCTGCTGCTGAGAGCAAGGCTGGTCAGCAGCAGTGCTGCAAGTTTGGTTTGTGGGGAAATACTTAGTGCAAGTAAGTATTCTCTCCAGGAGAATGCTGTGGGAAACGGTGTGCTTAAAATCCCTTCTACTTTGTGAAAATTGCTGATATAAATGCTGTAGAATCTGGCAAGAGATGATGGTGTGATCAGAGTGGTGGTTTCTCTGAAGGAAGTTCATGTTGTGGTGTTACTGCAGGCAAAGGTAAATGAATGCCATAATACTTTTGAGAATATTTCTTCAGTTCTTGGCCGTGTTGTGCTGTGTGTTACCAAAAGCCTCTACACCTGGAAAGCATGCCTCATGCAAAGTATATGTATTTATTACTGTTTCTGGTCCTGATGTACTCTTGGTAGTCCTCCACCTATCTGCAGCACTTTTTTTCTGCTAAAGATTCCCGCTCTGATGGTTTAGCACTTAGCAGAATAAATGTCTGAAAGAGCTAATCTGATACCTAGATAATACAGAGTTATCTGTATCATTTAGGTTGGAAGAGACCCTTAAGATTTGTAGATACTTGTAGATGGTACAGTGGTAGCTGTTTTCTACAGCTACTGTTGGAAGTTGGCATGATTTTGGTGTTCTCATTGTAATTTTAAAAACATGCAAATCGAATTTCTGTTTAGAAACCGTTTGGAGAACCTTTTCTGCTGTGGTGCTTTTCATGTGTGGGATCAGACTGGGGATTTTTAAGGAACAGTGGAGTTTCTTCAGTTCTTGTAGATGGTACAGTGGTAGCTGTTTTCTACAGCTACTGTTGGAAGTTGGCATGATTTTGGTGTTCTCATTGTAATTTTAAAAACATGCAAATCGAATTTCTGTTTAGAAACCGTTTGGAGAACCTTTTCTGCTGTGGTGCTTTTCATGTGTGGGATCAGACTGGGGATTTTTAAGGAACAGTGGAGTTTCTTCAGTTATTCCACATACCTGAACAGCAGCAACAAAAACCTGGCCCACGTTTTTCATACAGAGCTGGTGTCCTGGAACAAAAAATTGTTTTCATTTCTTTTAGTAGCAAAAGGAAATTCAAAAGTGGGACTTCTGTGGGAAATGAATTTTATTGCAACTTTAGTCAGGACATAATTGCTGTTAGATATATTGAGTAAGAATGGCCTAGATATGGTGACTATCTAGATTGTAGCTTTTCTGTTTTCACATTCACAGAGGTTTAAGTGTGCTTGTGTTATGGCATCTCTGTTTTGCTTTCTCTTTCTCTTACACTTAGAAGTAATTCAAAGGGAATAAAAGATGACTATATTGTTCCTGAGACACTGGCTGCATCCTAGTTAAATAAAACCAGATACGAGCCATTCTGTGGGTGCTGCTCTAAAGCAATGAGACCTTTCCCATATAGGGTTAGGATATTTGTGTAAAGCATGAGATGAGTCACTCGCTTGGATTTCCCATGTGATACCACATTACATGAAATCCAAAATAGTTTACTTTTATGCACAACCAACCTAAGCTCTTCAGTAAACTAATACAGTTAATGATGCATGTCCGTGCTTATGCGTCATAATTTAAAGCTGCTCTTTAAAGGCTCTGGATCAAAAACTGTAGGAAATGGTTTCTGATTTTGTTTAGATTTACTGAAAATTCAACTACATGTAACTTAAAGCCCTGCAATTCAAATACAGTCAGACTCATGAGGAAAAAAATGGATTGAAACATATGAAACAAAGTTTGAAAGAATAAATTCTAACTTGTATCTGTAAATAGTTTATTTTTAGTTGAGACTTCTTATTATAAAGAAGCATATTATTATAAGAAGTATGTAAAATATTTTGCAACTTTTTATAAATTACGGGAAATACAACTACTTTCTTGTAAATGAATTGAGAGAATATCAGAAAGCATAGTCTTAAAACCAAAGAGATTTGTATATTTAGTAAAATCTGAAATTACATACAACTTTGTACTTGGGACTGCATCATATAGTCAACTGATTAAAGACATTTAGATGTGTGCTTTGGAAATTACCCTGTATTGCATGGGAAAAGACAGAAGGAGGTTTTCAAAATGTGGTACTTGCTATTTGCTAAATGAACAAAGTTTGAGATAGGATCATTTAGTATTTTCTTCAAGTTCTTCTAATTTTTTTCTTCCCACTGTTGCTTTGTTAACTGTGTATTGTGAGCTCTGAGCTGCAAAATGCTGTAGCACAACTGAATCTAGTTGTGTGTTTAGAATTTGGTGTATTCAGCAATAGATATATCCAGTAACAGCTAGATGACTTTGCAGATTGCTCTCACGTTTTGCTTTTTGTCTTTTTTATCCTGTGTGCTAGGGATCCTTTTTCAAGCAAGCCACGGTAGCTGCAAAACCCAAATCTGACCATTCTAAACAACAGAGCTAGTGTCTTTTTAAGCAGAGTGTTTAAACTTTTTAAGTGTTCAGCATTTAAACACTGTAATCTTCAGTGTTTCATATTAATTGGCAAATATTATTTTGGGGAGAAGGCAGTAGTTGCTGGTACTTCTTGGTGAAGCTGTGTTTCTCTGAAACCTGCATCTTACATGATTCTCATGCTGGGCTTTCTGTTTCCAAATATGACAAAGGAACTTAAAATTCAAATGCTGTTTGACACAAAATCAAGAACAGAAGCAACAGCTGAGGAAAAACTTCTTGGTGGATGGCTGCATGGCAGTTTGCTTCTTCAGTCCCTACCCTGGTATTTTTTTTTACAATGCTAATTTAGTTTAAAAACAAAACAAAAATTCCCCTAGAAAGGATTCTTCTGACAGAAAAGCTCAACTAGATACCTATATATATGCATTAGACATTGAAACTGATTGCAGTAGGAGTATTTGATTTGCTTGCCTTTTTTAAATCTTAAAAAAAAAAAAAAATTAGTTTTACTTACGCATTTTGGATAGCTTACTAGTTTTGTGCATTTCTGTTGCTTTCCAATTGCTGTTTGAGTGTAGCTTGAAAGTAATAATGAGTAAATGCGAAATATCATTTCCCATTTTAAAACTGTTAAAGATGATTGGTAAATGTGTATATTTATATAAAAGTGAATAAATACTTCAGTAAATTTACTCTATCAAATTTACTCTATCAATCTGTAATAATTAGACTGGGGGGAAGAAAGATAGGAAAACTAGGCTTAAATGAGACTTTTAAGATAAAAATTTCCTGCTTGCTGCATAAATTTATTGGTTTAGCTTGAGATGATCAAAACCATTTCTGTGAATAGGAATTTGAACCCCTTTTTGGTGAGCATACAGGCAGTGGTATAACAAGTTACTGCTTCCTAGCTAACATTTTCTCATTTCAAGTAGATTAGGAAAATGAGAGTCTTCTCGTAAAGGCCAAAGCTGTGATCCCTGTTGGAAATCACATACAGGATCTTGCTTCTCATCTCCTCAATGTACGCCAGGGTGCTGGAGCGTCTCCTGTATCACCAGGGCCCTCCAAGAGGTAACACAAAGTGTCTGGCAACCCGCTGAAGCATGCCTAATCACTTGTATCGTGTATTTTGGCAACCTCTTTCATACACACTCACTGTGATCTCTAAGCATAGAGCAACAAAAACTGCATTGGATGTTACTTGCGGAAGTCAGTTACTGTTGTTGCTGTAGTCTTCTCGCCACATACCCAAATCATAGAATCTCTATTTTTGAGAGAGGTTAATGAGGTCTTAGAAGACCTGCTTCTTTGAATTAAAAGACTGAACTTCCCCAGCTCAAATGCTTTTTGTTCCTAAGTCCAGTGCACTGGGTCCACTCTACTATAGTAGAAAAGCCTGTGTTTTGTTTTGGTTTGTTTTATTTAAAAAAAAAAATGGCAGGAGGAAAGAAAGGGAAAATTCGGAGTAAGAAGTAGGTTAAAAATACTTTCTTGTATGTTACATATATAATTTAT
>NW_009186039.1:0-4161 GCF_000690835.1 Fulmarus glacialis
CAATCCCCTCGTCCAGATCGTTGATAAAGTCAGATGTCAGACATGCTCATAGGTTCTTGGTTTCGTGCTTTAAAACAGACAACAGACAGAACTTAGTGTCTGTAGCTTTCCCTTGTAAATATCTATCTCAAGGCCGTAGCTGCACATCTAAATGGAACTTGAACTAGAATCTGATCTTCCTCCAGCAGTTTGCTGTCCAGCTTCTCCTACTGAGTAATAAACTAAAATGTAATGACATAGGAGTCAAGAAGGTCAGATATGACTTAGTGGTTCTTTTTTGCCTTAAAGTTTGTAAATCTGGGAATCCATCTATCTATACTGGAAATCATGGCTGGCAGAAACTATTTTTTTGGAAGTTCTAGGTCACTGGTGCTGTTTTTCCAAAGAAGGATATACATTTTATGGTGAAAGATAAAGTGGAAAGGCATAAACATAATTCTTCTCTTTTTCCATTTTCTTTTTGTCCCTTGAATACATGTGTGATGGATCTGTCTGGCATGGAGTTCCATAACTTCCTCCTCAGCAGCGCACATGGCCTTGTGCTTTGCATTTGTGGCTAAAACAGTGTTGATACACCATTGTTTTGGCTGTTGTTGAACAGTGCTTGCATAGCATGAAGGTTTTCTCTTTCTCCTCCCCTGCCCAAAGCAGGCTGGGGTTGGGAGTGGACACAGCTGAGACATCTGACCCAAACTGACCAAAGGGTATTCTATGTTATATGATGTCATGCTCATCATAAAAGCTCAAGGAAAGGAGGAGGAAGGAAGGACATCTTTGGTTATGGCTTTTGTCTTCCCAAGCAACAGTTACATGTACTGAGGCCCAGGTTCCCACGAAGTGGCTGGACATCTCCTGCTGATGGGAAGTAGTGAATGAATTCCTCTTTTTGCTTTGCTTGTGTGGACAGCTTTTATTTTCTTTATTAAACTGTCATTATCTCAGTTCATGAGTCTTTTCACTTTCCTTCTATTTTCGTCCCATCCTTTGGGAGAGGGGACTAAGTGAGGGATACTGTGGGAGTTTGGCTGCTCGCTGGGGTCAACCCACCACAATTTGTCATTATGGTTCATTTTCCCTCTTGTTAGACTTATTCAGCAGAATAAGCAGGGGATGCACAAACAAGGTTGCCTGCTGAATTTTGAATCCTAAATTTGGTTGACTTTACTCAGCATGAAAATACAGAAAGTTATCATTAATCTGATATTATGGGCAATTAGAAGTTCAAGAGAATACATACATATCTGAATCCAATAATTTTACACAACTGTCTTTTTTAATGTAATATGAACAATATGAGCGAAGCACTAATCTGCCTATTCATGTTCTGTCAGGAAAACAAACAGCACAAGTCTTAGTCCAAATTTAAAGGGATGTAGAAGCTGATGAGATTTTGTATATATATAACAAGACAACATTTAAGACTCACTTGCACAGATCTTTTTTTAAAGCAAAAGACAGAAAGTAATAGAAGAAAAGAAATTGAAACCTTCATGTGTTGTCATTTTTATAGTTTGTATTTGTGCACAAAAAGTGTTTATTAAAGTCTCTAGTGTAGTATTTATTGCCAAGTCAGCAGCAAAGCAGTTAAAGTAATGTCTCTAGGTTTTCTTTGTCTTCTACAGCCAAACAAAAGAATACCTGGGAAACATTCTAAGTCAGTTCAAAAGCTTTATACACTCTGGGTGAAAAAATGTTCTTCTAATGAAACTTAAGAATTGCCTTTGAGACAACACTGAAATTATTATGAGCTTTTCAAAAGCTTATCTTAATACAACGCTTATATATGTTTACAAATGTATACTGCTTTCTACAGATGGAACTCATTCCCCATATTGAGGATATCATTAGAGTTATCTGTCATCAGCCTTGTTTCTTAATAAGACTAAGGTAATCAAATATGTTTTAATCTTTTATTTTTATGGAGTGGGTAAGAAAGGATGGAATTTTAGAATACATCCAAATAGGTGGAGGTATAGATAGATGAACACATCCAGAGAGATACAAGACCCAGATAGATAAAAGACTTATTTACTGGAGAAAACAGACCAAATTCCTCTGGATCAGAGGAAACTAAAGATTTTCTCACTTTTTTTTTCCCTAATGTGTTCAGATTACATTGAGAGGAACTGCTGTAATAACTTTTCCTTTTGCATCTTTGAGACAAATACTTGATACACTGCATGACTATTACTTTTTGTTCTAATTCATTGCATCCGACAGGTTGACAACTGAAACCTTGTTAGTTCTCCCGAGTCACCCAGTATGGGAGGTGGTTTGCACATGACCAGCCCATTACATTTTTATCCAGTAAACTCCTTGGATCAGAGCTAAATAATTTATTTGTTCTTTCGTTTTCTGAAAAGGTTTAGCAAAGTGTAGAAGAGGCAGTAAAAAAGAAGCAAGCATTATGCACAAAAGAAAAAAGGCTATTTTTCCTACTTCAAAAGTTAGTTTGAATGATGTCGTTGAAAACTGGTTTTGTTTACATTATCAGAGACTGAAGACTAAATAAAACACACTTGTCCTTCTCTAGCAGTCTGCCTCTATTCTCACCTTTAGGGATCTTTTCTAGGAATGACCACTTGTCATTCTCTTTCATTGTTCATATACATCCTGCTTTTGTGGTGAATTAACCTTTAGCCTTCTAAAGTGATGCAGAAATATGAGTTTGTCCTGGCCAAGAGTGGAGTCAAATGCAAAGAGGAGCTGACTGTGATGAGTCATGATAAAAAGAACAACAAAAGCAAGAACTGAAAATAAATGAATCCTGACATGGGCCTGAGATCAGCAGATAACAGGAAAACAGTACTTGAAACTGCCGAAAAGGCATATCACAGTGTTGTTGCGGACTGATCTGATCGGCAGCCTATGTCAACAGCTGGCTATAAAAACCCTCAGCAGTATAAAGCAGGGTAGACTGTTGCGGGGGACATCTTTAAATGGATATTCCACACCATGTAAAGAGAGGCAAGACTAGTTGCTCCATCACCTTCCCTGGGACTGAGGTGAGGCTGACCAGTAGTTGCCCAGATCTTCCTTCTTGTCCTTCTGGACAACTGGAGTGACACTTGCTGTCTTCCAATCTTCAGGAACCTCTCTTATTCACCATGACATTTCAAAGATAATAGAGAATGATCTTGCAATGACGTTGGCCAGCTCCCTCAGCACTTGTGTGTGCATCCCATCAGGCCCCATGGACTTAGTATACTGAGTTTGCGTGGCAAAGTTTTGGTGTGTGTGGGGTGTCTACAGGGGTACCTTCTGTGAGAAGCTGCTAAAAGCTTCTGCTATGTCCAATAGAGCCAATGCCAGCCGGCTCCAAGACAGATCCTCCGCTGGCCAAGGCTGAGCCAATCAGCGACGATGGTAGCGATTCTGGGATAACATAGTTAAGAAGGGGAAAAAAAAACTGCTGGGCAACCAGCAACAGTCAGAGAGGAGTGAGAATATGTGAGAGAAACAACTCTGCAGACACCAAGGTCAGTGAAGAAGGAGGGGGAGGAGGTGCTCCAGGTGCCAGAGCAGAGATTCCCCTGCAGCCCGTGGTGAAGACCATGGTGAGGCAGGCTGTCCCCCTTCAGCCCATGGAGGTCCACAGTGGAGCAGATATCCACCTGCAGCCTGTGAAGGACTCCACACCGGAGCAGGTGGATGTGCCCGAAGGAGGCTGTGACCCTGTGGGAAGCCCATGCTGGAGCAGGCTCCTGGCAGGACCTGTGAACCCGTGGGGAGAGGAGCCCATGCTGGAGCAGGTTCGCTGGCAGGACTTATGACCCTGGGAGGGACCCACGCTGGAGCAGTCTCTTCCTGAAGGACTGCACCCTGTGGAAGGGACCCACACTAGAGCAGTTTGTGAAGAACTGTAGCCCGTGGGAAGGACTCATGTTGGCGAAGTTCATGGAGGACTGTCTCCTATGGGAGGGACCCCACGCTGGAGCAGGAGAAGAGTGTGAGGAGGAGGAGGAAGGAACGGCAGAGACAATGTGTGATGAACTGACCGCAACCCCCATTCCCTGTCCCCCTGCGCCACAGGCGGGGAGGAGGTAGAGAATTCAGGAGTAAAGTTAAGCCCAGGAAGAAGGGAGGGGTGGGGGGAAGGTGTTTTAAGATTTGGTTTTATTTCTCATTACCCTACTCTGATTTGATTGGTAATAAATTCAT
>NW_009186039.1:4224-9212 GCF_000690835.1 Fulmarus glacialis
TTATGTCGACCCACAAGCCTTTCGTTATATTTTCTCTCCCCTGTCCAGCTGAGGAGAGGGAGCGATAGAGGGGCTTTGGTGAGCAACTAGCATCCAACCAGGGTCAACCCACCACGCTTAAGTCTATCCTTTTTGCTTAAATATTCCCTGACCTGTTACTCTTTTACTAAGGGTAAGTCTTTCTCGGTCCAGACTTTCCGTCTGGTGTCAGAGACCTCAGATTCCTGAAGGCCAGTCTTACCAATAAATACTGAGGCAAGGAAGACATTAAGCAAGGCTTACATCCCAGCCTGGTCTCAGCCTATCCCCATCCCCACTAAAGTGCCTGATGCCCTGGGCTGGGGCTGCCCCTGGCTGCACTCCCGCCTGCCCTGCTCCCTGGCTGGGGTGGTGGGATGGGCTGGTGAGGCCCTGCCCTGGTAGTCACCTTGAGGGGGCCCGGTTTCTTCCAGCCCCTGGGATTCAGGGTGCGCTCGCCCCTGTGCTGCCCTGACAGTACTCCACATGGAAGCCTGTGACAAGTCGATACTTCAGGGGTTTGCACTGGGACCTGTCCATTTTAACATCTTTATTGATGACCTGGAGGATGTGAAAAAGTGTACTCCAGTAACATTTGCAGATGACTCCAAGTTGGGGTGACCAGCTGGTACACTTGAAAGCAGATCTGCCATCCCAGAGAGGCTGGAAAAATGGGCAAACAGGTTCTCATGAAATTCAACAAGTACAAATGATGAGTCCCTGTCGCTTCCTGTGGGCAAAGGAGAGCCCCTGCCATGACATTGACTGGGGACCAAGGGGCTCTGTGGGAAAGGTGATGGGCAGTGAGCCGAATGTGAACTCATGGTGTGCCCCAACAGCAAAGATGGTGAACAGCTCCTGGGCTGTATGAACAGGGGCATGTTCCATAGATTGAAGGACAGGATTGTCAACCCTTTACACGGTATTTGTCAGATCGTATTTCAAGACTGCATCAAGTTTTGGCCCCCAGCAGAGCAGACATGAGCAAATGCTGGGGAGCTCAGTGGAGGGCTTCCAGGGTGGTGAGGGCTGGAGCACTTGCCCTGTGGGGAGGGACTGGGGGAGCTGGGCTGGCTTAGGCTGGAGAAGGGATGGCTTCAGTCCACCAAACAGACGCCCAGTGCCTACGAGAGGTCATCAAGGAGATGGAGGTGGTCTCCTCACAGTGGTGCAGGGCAGGAGGGTGTGAGACAATGGGCACAGGAGAGGTTCAGGCTGTGTATAAGGACAGTGAGGCAGTGGAGCAGGTTGCCCTGAGAAGCTGTCATCTCTGTCCTTCGTGGGTTTAAACCCCCAACTAGACCAATGTGTGAGGAGCCCAGAGCTGGCCCTGCTTTGAGCAGAGGCTTGGACTAGAGACGTCCTGAGGTCCCTCCCAGCCTGAATTATCCTGTGATATGATGATTCTAAGTACAGCAATATATACAAGAGAAGTGTGTATATTTTTCCTTGCTTACAGGTTTATATACTTCATATAGGATTTACACTTTTTTCACATTCATATAGGGCAAAGTCATTTTCATTCAAAGCAAGAGAAGATTAGAAATCAATATTTTGGCTACCAGAGGGCATAATCTTTTTTGTATTATTATTGCTATTCACTATATTTGCTTACTTGTCATTCAAACTTTTGTAATGAAAACCATTTGTAGAAATCTTTTCTGGCAGCATTTATTATATTCACTAAGCTTCAGAAAATAAAACTCCCTTAACAGCAACAGCAAGAAAAATCTAAAACACAATGACTTCGAGCTTGATTTATAGATATTACTGTTATTTTGAAGACAACAGATTTGTTTGCATTATGTCATTTCCCAACCAGCACAGCGTGTGCCTTCATTACAAATATACTCATTGGGCTGTGCTGAAAATATCCCCGACCTAAGTCAAAATTAGATCCAAATGAGATCTCTTGAGTGTAGTGAGAATTGGAATGAAGGCCCCCAGCTATAAGGAATATGTATAACAATATCCTGACAATAATATTCACTCTAGAAAGTGCTAAGAATTTAGGTTTATTATGCCTCACTGGGTTATAGTGGGGGACAGAAGAGAATATATCAGAAATGAAGGCAAAGCTGGAACAGAGACTAAAAAGTTACTGAAAAGGGAAAACATATGTTCTAACAAACCATTCACTGTGCAATATTAACTGTTAGGTAAGAATGCTAAAATGACGAAGTCCTGGAGTATATTTCCAAGAAATTCAAGAATTAATGGGCACAGCTAAACCAAAATTCTGCTCAGCAGATGAATGTTAATTTCTTCATAGTCAGATAGATTTGAACCCTTATGGGCTATTACCCTAAAAATTCTCTCTCCCACTTCATAATCTCAATAAACAAATTGCATGACTGAAAATAAAATGCAGAAAACCCTGAGCAACCCCCCCAAGTCAAAGTTATAGTAAATTATTACAAATATATACACTTCAGTCATTGATTAAGATTGGCATCAAGATGCTTATGTTCTGCCAAACACACAGACTGATTCCATAAAGAACTGCATGTATTTACATATGCGAGGGGCCCACATTCATTACATTTATTTAGATGTATAAATCAATACAAGATCATTGGACTGGTAATACCATTTCTCAGAAGCCATTAAAAAAAACCCCAAACTTTTACTTGACAGCACCTTACCTCATGCAATAATTCTAAAAAAAAAAAAAAGGCAAAAACCCCATCTCAAAATGGGTATATACTAATATTTTTTGATAGCAACTCAGGATTAATTCCATAGAAAAAATAGTGCTATTAAAGAGGAAAAAATGAATTATTTGAAGGACCAGGCTGAAAAGAATAAGATGAAAGTCAGTAATACATAATGAAAAGTCAAGCACAAAATTTTGTTTCTTGTTGGGAAAAAGTAAGTAGTTGTATTAGGTAATCACAAGGGGACTATGCATTCCCAGGTTAATACAAGTCTGAAAAAGGTAATTCTGAAGAGGTGACAGAGAAGATACTTCCTGTAATAAAAGGGTAGTGTACATGCTACTGACAAGATATCGGAAATAGCCCACATACAATTCAAATCATATTTAAGAAAACTAATAGATGGAATGTGGAAATATAAAAGGAAGGATTACTAGGATCATAAGGGGGATGAAGACTCTAATTTAGAACAGAGAAGTAAAAGCATATTGTTTCTTCAGCCTATAAAAACAAAAGCCAAGAGGGATATGAGTAACGTTTGTAATTTCTTAATGGAAGAACAATTATAAAAGGAAAAGAAAACAAATCAAAACAACTTAAGGTATAGGGAATGTTGGAACAAAAGCTAGTACATAAAACCTATGAATATGCATATGAATAAATGAAAGCTGGACATTTGAATAAGCTTCCTAGCTCAGGGAGGTTATGAACAATTTTTCAGGTGGAATTGATATAGCTCCTTATCAAGTCATGGAAAGGATCATACAATGTGAGGGTCTGCGAAAGACAGGTACTTGCACGAGCAGTTTGAGAGGTCTCTTTCAGTTCCAGAATCTTTAACATCTTTTTACTTAGTGTTTTGATACATAGTTAGAATTCCATGGGCTTAAGTAAAGAATGAATAAATGTGCCCTTTAGGACATGTCCAAAAGTACAGAAGACAAAAAAAAAAAGAAGGAAAAAAAAAAGGGAAAAATAGATTGTAAGGTATGGTTTCATTACAGATAATAGTGACATCTAGAGTCCTGGTGAGAATGTGAAGGGTATAATATAAAATGAAGGGTTAAATAGAAGTTGGAAACGTCCCATATTTTTCCTCTCTGTTTTTTAATCCTTAACCTTAAATTGCTGCTTCATCTGCTTTCAGGCCCAGACTTCCAGCCTTTATTCAGTTAAAATCCACAATGACTTCAAAGAGTGTTGACTATATCCTCTTAACACACAACATTCTTTAATTCTTTTTTCTAGAAGTGATCAAAGATAAAGACAGTGTGTCATTCTCCTGGCAGTTAAATCTGTACAAACTGAGAGTCAATCAACTGAAATATTATTTTAAAATGCTCATTTAGTATCGGCCTAGTTTCCTTTCTATTTAAGTCGTGGAAAATTTAATACCTGTTTCAATGAGGGAGTAATTAATCCAAGAAGGAATGATTTTGAAAATCATACCTCTGAACTACAGCAGCATAAAAGCAACTTCTAAGATAGCTATGGACCTTTCATAACTGAGTTCAAAATTCTAAGCAATATTAAGCAATGAGTCTTTGGTTTCTACATTTGGAGAGAGCTCATGAGAACTCAATGTTTCTGATTTTGAAGCCAATTTTCAACTATGTTACTCCATTTCAAAACCAGAGCAGCAGAACAGCAAATCCACTGTGAATTTGTGTCTTGGATAGATATATAAAGGAGAAAATGTAGAGGTTTTCTATGAACTATGAGTAAACCCTAACTTTCACATTTCCTAATTCCAATGAAAGTTATACAAATAAAGAAATTATCTGTTTTTCTGAAACGTGATTGGCTACTTGTGTTAATTAGCAAATCATTGCTGATAAAACCATGGGTTCAGAATGTTGCAGTACTGTCCAGGGTGCTGTATTTCAGAGGAAGTATGTACTTCATTGCTGGGTTGGGTTCTGTAGGGTTTATTTTGTTGCTGTATCTCCTAAACATCCAATGATATATCATATCAGGCAGAGATGACTGTGGTTTCTCAATACATGCCCCTCCCCCCCCCCCCCCCCCCCCCCCCCTTTTTATTTACTCTTCTTTTCTCACTCCAAAACCAGATTCTAATGTCTTTATCTGTCTGTTCAAATTTTCCTGAATGTGTAATGTGTTTAGCTTGCTTCCATTATCAAGAAATTCCCTATGTTTTTTCACTTTACATTTTGCTTTGCAATTCCATGCATAACTTCTATTTTATCTTTAAAAAACGATCACCTAACGATTCTTATTAAGCAAACTGTGGTTGACAGAATTTTGTATGTACTGCTCCAAAGTAACATGGTGGGATGAGTCTCACGACTG
>NW_009186040.1:0-4087 GCF_000690835.1 Fulmarus glacialis
CAGAGGGATGGAACACCCCTCCTATGAGGGCAAGCTGAGAGAGTTTGGGCTATTCAGCCTGGAGAAGAGAAGGCTTCAGGGAGACCTTATTGCAGCCTTTCAATACTTAAAGAGAGCTTTTAAGAAAGATGAGGAGTTTTTAGTAGGGCCTGTTGCGATAGGACAAGGGGTAATGGTTTTAAACTAAAAGAGGGTAGATTTAGACTAGATATAAGAAGGAAACTTTTTACGATGAGGCTGGTGAAACACTGGAACAAGTTGCCCAGAGAGGTCGTAGATGCCCCATCCCTGGAAACATTCAAGGTCAGGTTGGACAGGACTTTGAGCAATCTGCTCTAGTTGAAGATGTGTTGGACTAGATGACCTTTAAAGGTCCCTTCCAACCCGAACTATTTTATGATTCTATGTCATGCAGTCTCCTCTGCCAAGATTTAGCTGAAGTGGCTGGAACAACTGTTAAAAAATCCAGTAGGCAACAGGGGACCAACACAACTTCTGAAATGGGATCTTCAAGAGCACTCACCATGGGCCCATCTTCATGCTAACAGAGTCAATGAAAGCGTCACTACAGTAAGGCTAACTACCTGCCCCTAAAAGTCCTAAACACAACACATACCCTCCTAACCATGCCAATTCAAACACAACGCAAGGTGTTGTAAAGCTCACCTGGCTTGTAATGAGTTGAGCACATTTGAGCACATCACTAAGAAGCTGTGGCGAAAAGGTTGTGTGTGACATGAGGGGTTTTCAGGATTCACTAGACATATCTCAGAGCCAAAAACCCAAAGGTGTCATTTAATTATATGGTCAAAAAGTTTGCATGTAAGAGGATATTCACAAACACCAATATAAACACGCTGCCCAAAAGCATCTATTCGTCCTTAAAGGTATTTTATCAACACAGCATTACCCCAAGTTATCTACACATAGTAACATCTCAAGAGTTAACCTAGGTGGCAGCATACTCATTTTGCACAACACCACTGAGCTGCACACAGTGGCTGTATTCCCGCTGCACAGGTATCATGATGGACAGCAGTGACCAACCTTCAAACTTTTTCTACCAGTAGGCCTGTTAGCACCCTCTGGATCAAGCAAAGGATTTTTTTTTTTTTCTTCTGCATTGCAAGAGCGGAGCCAGAGTCCACACTCACGGCAGCATGCAATAAGGACAAATCCTACATCTGCTAATAATTCACATAGTTCTACAAGATCATTCAGTGACACTGCCTTGGAAACATCAGACTTCCAAGTAATCTCATAGCATCCATCCCTTCTTCCAATATTTGCCCCACTTAGCTGCTCAACTGTGAGTCACAACAACTTGAACACAGGAGGGGAAAAAAGGTTACTCTTACTTTCACTGTAAATAGATGTAGAGACAAAATAAATTAACTCCTACCACTCAAACTCTGCTTTCAGTTCTGCCACTGAAAATTAGTAAAGATAAAACAAATTTAGGGTGGTATTAATTGAAAGCCAATTTTTTCCATTTTGTTCCTTTTGCATAAACATGGAGTTGATCAATCAATCAAGTAGACTGGGGGTAGCTGAGACACTCAAGAATTCGTTTTGAGGAAGTCCCTGAGAAAGACTGCCACACGAAAAAGGGCAATGTTCTCCTTTGCTTCAGATTTTGGTTTAGGTCTTCTATGTCTTCTAAGTCACCTTACTTCATAACCACTGGACCTGATGCTGATGGCAGGGAAATCTCAGAGCTGAGCATTTTAAAATCAAGCCACTGGAAATCTTTTGTCAGTTGTTCACATTTCTGACACTTTAAATGCAAACAGAAGTCACCCAGATGGTTTAGTATGATAGCCTTCACCTTTCAGAGCACCACCTTATTTATAACTCTTCACATGACTATAGGAATATCCATTACTAATTTTCTTTAATAAGATTTTAATAATTATCCTCTCCAAGCATAGAATTTGGCAGGCCCTTCTGCAGTGGAAGGAGAGTATTCCAGAAATATCAGCATTTCCACATGAATTTGCCTCCGAGCCTTACTTGGAACAAATAAATTTATTTGCAACAAATAAAGAAATTCCATCAAGCAGTCTTCAGATTGCTCAGAGCAACGTCCTTGCAGTATACATACACATGGATGTGTGAGGGAACTGTACCACCAAATAAGAGCTGCAGGGTTCTCCACTAGTTATTCCACAATAATGCCTGTGGACAAAAGGTAAGGAGCTTTACATCAGCCCCCACACTCGGGAGATTTTGGAGACCAGAACTTAGAAATAACAGTCAAGCCTAGCAGTATGCAGCGTTTGCAGAAACTCCTTGGAGTATCAAAAGCTAAACTGAGCACACGAATACTAAACCATGAGCAGGTCTTGCTGCTCCAATCCTGAATCTGAGAGGCCCTCCTTTTTTACATATACTTGTTTCAGGGAGCTCGGGATCAAGTTTCTGAAGGGAATCCATTTGCATAGGTATGCTCTGAATATGTCTTCAGAGCCTGGAAAACATATTTCACACAAGGAGAAAAATACACGCTTTGCTATGAGGCCTCTGGCAGAGTTTCTCAGGGACAATGAAGCCTTTTTACAAAGGAAGCATAGCTACATGGGGTGCTGAAGAGCTGCAATAATGCCTGTACCAAAGACTTCCAGTATAGGCTTCTGAGAGGGAACAAAGACTTGATACACTGGGTATCTTCTAAGTTATCTGAACATGTTCTTGAAACATTGCAATCTCAGTTAGGTGGGATGCAACCCATCACTGACCTGAAATCTGCATGAGATCACAACGTGGGTGCAGAGTAGCAATGGGGGGGAAGCTGAGTTTTTCCTAGTGCAAGTTCATGCCCCTTTTTGTCAAGTTACCTGATGATTATGACAGCAATGAACTGAGGTTCAACCCATTCCTCTGTGAGCTGCAAGGTGGGATAGAGCAGCATTCAGCATCCCACTCTGCAAACTGACAATGTACCCAGGCATTTCCATACCAGTGCAGACAGCACAGGCTTGTTCATGCTGTAGTAACTCTGAGAATTACTGTGGCAGGGAACTTGATATACATATATTCATAGACAATTTTAATTGACCCAATGGGAGTCTCTTCCATCAGCACCAATTATTGACCAGGCCTCTCTAAAGCCAAATGATACAAATGGCAGTACTGAGGCTGGGCGGGGGGGAGATGGATCAATGTAATACATATCTTGCAATGGAATTTTCTAAGACTCCCATGATAGAAGGGAGATTATACAGCAGCATAGGTTTGCTAACAAATTCTAAGCAGTTATTTCACATCCATTTTCTTCCGCAAAGAAAACTTGGCAAAATACTTAGCAGATAGGTTTTAGGCGTGTATTTATATCACTGTGAAGAACTTGGCTAGGGCACAGAAGACACGCCCTGACAAAGACTTGGCACACAGAACCCTGTAACTAGTGGTGTGGATAGAGAAGCAGGAAGGAGTCTATCTGGCATTTCAGGAAGAGCCCACTCGGAAGTTCTTAAGGCTGAGGATTTGAAACCTATTCCTTTTACTTGTCAACTGCATGTATTTAATCCAGCACTCAGGACGATCTACACAGAACCCTGCACGACCAATAAAACGGCCACTGAATACCTGCACTTAATTGTTTCTAACTAAACTGCAACTTGTTTTTGCATCACAAATGATAGTTTCAAGACTGTGCTGCCTGCACCGTCGAGTAGAAAGCTGCTAAACTGCACAGCATGTTGAGAGCAGACCATTGCAGATCATGTTTGCTTCTTTTTTTGTTGTCCCAGCCAGACTAAACTTCTCATTGAAAATTATTTAAATGGCTGAAGGACAAAATGGTTTTTCTTCCTGGATTTAGAATGAGTGTTTTGGGTTAGGTGACTTATTAATGGAGATCATGGACTATTTTGACACCCACCACCACCACACACTCTATAATTATTTCTATTACAGCAACAAATGTAAGATTTTTTTTAAAGCCAGTGTGCTTTTAAAGATATAAAGCAAAGAGGAGCTTGCTTCATCTTCACATACCTCCTTTCCCCAATCTACTGAAAGAAAGTAAAGGAGGTTCCTGGATTATGGGAGAGAGCTGAAATGCCAGCCTATATGATCCTCTTTC
>NW_009186040.1:4118-34952 GCF_000690835.1 Fulmarus glacialis
CTCAGGTAGGTAAGGCAGAGGAAGTAATATTTCTGTGTTATTTACTGAAAATATCATGAGTTATAATATGCAAAGGGAAATGATAAATCATTAAAATGATTTACCTCTAAACAGACAAAAATCCTTTTCACTGAAGAAATCCGACTTGGTGCCATTCCATTTCTCCAGGTCAGTGTCAGGCCCTGACGTCCAGCCCACCTCCATCTCTTTTCTTCTGCCTTTATTAACACACATACAGAAGTTCTTTCCTGAGCTGTAATTCAGGCATGGGAAAAGCTCCTTCTGAATTCCTTCAAAATTTCTTCAAACCTGCCTCAAAACTCTCCTTTGCAGTGATGAGTAAAGGAAATTCAGAAGTGCTAAGGCCACTGATGTGCCCTGATGTGCACAGACTCCTGTGTCTGGTACTGACGGGTATTGGTTGCACCAACTCCCGATGCTTCCCTTTCTGGGGATATTAGTTTATTCTGCATTGATTCAGATCGTAAGTTCCCTAGGGCAAGAATTATATTCTTGTTGTATGTTCCTACTGTGCTGAGCACCATTGTGTCACAAACCATGATGCAAAGAAATGCAGAAAATAAGGCTCTGATTAACAACAGTAACAACAGCTCTACCTGTAGAAATCTGAAGCACTACAAGAAATTCTAGAAGTAGCAAGGGTTTTTCCAGCCTGGCAATATTTAGCACCATCCATATTCACCACACAGTAGAAACATTCATTCTTACAGGAGAACTGTCAAGAAAAGTGTCATTTTGGGTCTACACTAGGTGAAAAATGAAGACTTCCATGCGTCTCGTGGGCTGTCTTAATTTAGCTCAGCAGCTAGAAATTGGACGTCAGGCTACACTTAGGTATCCCTTATATCATAGGCAATTCTGTCCTGTAGCAAGGACAAAATCTAAATGGTTTCTGACATATTGCTTCAGCCATCAAACTTCTACTTGCTGATTCATTCTGTATTTTTATTACAGCAGCTTTCTAAGCATCCAAACAGCACTAATTTTTCATTTTATATGACGGTAAAGTTATGATTTTGCCCTATGTTAGGCAAAACACTAATAAAAGGCTATTGAGCTACTGCTGAAATACTTGATGGATCTCGAGTGCCTGCTCATTCCACTGAAGGGCCACTGCCATGGAATGGAATAATTTTGTGTCCTCCTAGGGGAAGAAAACCCTTGCTTGTCTTATTGATTCTATTGTGAGGTATTAAAAAAGTCCCTCTGATCAGGTCACACTGATAATAACCTTTGCAATAGGTTGCTCATAATCTTGAATTTCTGCAGATGCCTCCCATATTAGCAGCAGAACAGTCTAGAGCCTTTTCCCCGCTAAATAACTGCCCCAGCACAAGAAACAGAGGTGATGCTACTCAAGTAACACACTTTGGTCTCCCCTTGTAACTTTATGATGTTACTATGCAAGGCAGGAGCAACTTCACCAAAGCCAGTGAGGTGGATCACTAATGGTGGAGAACAATCTCAGTTTAGCTCTGCCTAGCTAACAACGCACTGAATATAGAAGAATTACCTTATATCCAACTGTGCCCTTATGCTGTGCGTATTGAGAATATTCACTTGTTACAGAGTCACTGGCTTAAGTAAGAGCTATCTCCAGGTTGCTTTACCTTATGCTCTAAGTCCAAAGCTTGAGGATTAGAATGCATTATCCCTTTTCCCCTAATCCACAAGGCAGAAGCTTCATCAGGGACAGCACACACAAACATACAAGTCACAGGACACTGAAGACATCTGCTATCCTGAGAAAAGCGCAATTACAAAATTTCATGAGAGATCTTGAACTGACAGGATTTTTAACCAAAGGAGATGCCATGAATTTCATACACAATTGGACCGGAAAGGTCTTCAGGAGCATGCTGTCTATCCCAAAACAGGTCCCACTCAACTATCATCATCTGAGAACTGAACTTAATGTCAGGTATAATTTGAATGAAATCTTTTTGAGACCTCATAGTAAAGTAAAAAAAAACAAAACAAAACAAAAAGACCACCAAAACAAAAAAAAATACTAGCAAACAATAACAAACACCAAAACCCACATAGCTAATGCAACAGATGAAAGTACAAGAGATACTTTCAGCAGTTGACCTCCTAGCTAAATAAGCTGAATTTTGCTCTCCAGCCGTTGAGCCAAGTCTTCAGCTAGTATAAATTTGCATAACTTTGTGGAAGTCAGTGGAAAGGCTCTGATTACTATCCCATGCATAAGAATTACCAAAATGCAAAGTATTCAGCAAGATTATTCATAAATCAAGACATGACTGCATGCACCCCTGCCCTGCATCTCAACTTCTCAGCCAATGCCCCTGCCATCTTCCCCTGGCCACACAAACATGCTTGGCCTTCAGAATCTCCTATCAAAGAACTAATAATCCTGCACTCGTCAAAATGTTTTGGGAAGGGAAGTCTTTCAGCTGATTTCCTAATTATTTCTGCAAGCAAGAAAGACTGTGTTCTGATGAATCCCTAATGAGTTAAAAGAAAGCTTGGAGGAAGAGGAACTGAAAAGAAAACAGATTCCGAGAAATGCAAAAGCATCACAGGCTGAAACTTGTGACAAACTGTCTGTGAAACAACAATGCCAACTGCCTTAGAGAAAGAAAGCTAAAAACAGCCAAAATGTTCCTCAGTACAAGAAAGCTAGAACTAAAACAACATTTCTACATTTAACCAGTCAAAAAGAATAAGGAAAATTCCCAAGAAGCAGAAGCTGGAGACTGATTAAAAAAAAAAAAAATCCTATTTCTTTTCCTTACTAAACAATTTTTTTTAATGTATCTGGTCACCTTTGTGTTTTTGAGGCTTTCTAGCTAATAGTTTGGAGACTTTTAATGCCTTTGCTGCTTCAGAAAAACAAACCAAAAAATGTAAACTAAGATTCTCATATAAGTTTATGATTCCAGGAGCTAAGATTTCAAGAAAAATACCAGTTACTAGGAAATTCAAATTGAAGTCAACAGAGCCTGCACTGCCTCAACATCGAGGCAAAGAATTGAGGCCAGGAGCTATGTATCTTGTCTTTTTAAATGGAATCCCAGAGGACCAGAATCTGTTTTTCTCTCTTAGCCCCTCAATTATTTGACAAAGAAATTCTTGCCTTCAGCTGGACTGAATAAAAATGTATAGGCTGCTTTGCTAACCCCCCATGTCACAGCTTGCTAGCCCTACAAATTACCTTCTACAGATACAGGTACAAGGGGAGAACTAAGCTCTGCAGAGCTCTTCTCTGAAAACAACTCTCTGACACAGTCTCAAGTCACCCTGTCCTCATTCCTGCAGCAGCAGAAGCTCTTCTCCTCCATTCTGGTGGGCTGCTTGCTCTTTAGGAGACTGCACTCTTGACATCTCCCCCAACCATCTTTTCAGCAGATGCAGAAGGAAGACGTTCCCTCTGTTCCCTTACCCATTACCACTGTTCTGGTGTTGGCATGAACACATAGTGAGAAGTTAGTGCTGATAAAAAGGCCAGACAAGGTTCTTATAAAGACTTCTTGCCTGACCTCAGGTGGGTGAGGCTTACAAAGATTAATCCACTGCTGCTACCTGACGGGGGTTCCTATGTAATAATGCCACTAGAATTTGGGCAGGAGAGTGTCAGCTAGGCAGGAGTTAACACAGAATCACACTGCCCGTTAAACTCTGTGGCCTTAGTCTGAATCAGTCCAGACCCTTGACAATTTTCAGTAAGCATGGGTGGGTGTTGGGGAAAAGTATTGAAGTTTTTCTGCTTTTGCCTAGAAAAAACATATATACATATATACAACATATAAACACATTCTTAATACTAGAGTGGGAAAAAAATGCACATTTCTGCTCCATATCCTTCTCTGGTTATTTTCACCAATAAAAATTATCTTTCTTCTTGGCAGGCATGCTATTTTTATGTTTTGAAGTCTGTCTGTATTTCAAAGGGAAGGATTTTCTTTGATAACATACAAGAGAAGTAAACAGACTGACAGAGAAAACACATGGGTCACTAGGACCAATACTGACATAAGCCTTCAAATGAACTTTGTCTTAGGGTTGTTTTATCCTTTATACAGGAAATTTAGTTCTATTTTTCAAAAAGTGTCTTCAGGCAACTACACAAATCCCATTCCTTTTGTGTAATTGTACTAATTTTAATCACAAGCAGCTTGTAATCACTGAAATACCTTCTGACTAAAACTATTAAAGCATTTGACAATGATGCATGCAAAACAGCATCCTGTGATTAGATTGTATCATTAGTGGGAGATGTTTCACCTCATATGATGATTAAATCTTCTTGACAGTTGATATTACGTTTACCATGGCTGGTTGATCATGCACTCACACACGACAGCAAATCTGCACTCATTCAGACAAGGTCAGTGGTAGTCAGCACAGAAATGCTGTAAACAATATAACAAGCAGCCTTGTATTTGTGAACATGGAGCAGGTACAGAGAAAAAGAACCTGTCTTGAAACTCATGAAAAGAGCCAAGAACCTTGCTGCCGTGGCCATTTCTCTCAGTGCAAGCACCAGCTTAAAGAGCTTCTGTCCCTAACAGCTCCTTCTCAGCTCATCCCTGGCCTGCAGCTGTACCAATACAGCTTGTCTGGGAAGCTGCGGTAGGAACGCCACTTGGACATGGAAAAGAACTGACAGGAAAACTTCTAGGTCAGCCTCCTAATCCATTTCACCCTTTTGTCTCACAAACAGTTGTACTGCCACAACTGAAGATGAACAACTAGCTGAAGCCACTTAGAGGTCCAGAACTACATGCTTTTTGGCAGCAGTGTATACATCTAGACTAATTTTAGGCAGCCATGAAAGCACGTTCTTACTTAAAGTTATGGCACAGATGTGGGGACAATTTGTTCTGAGGATGTTCTCTTTGATATCCAATAAGCTGCAAACTGCCATTTACATCTCCCTTATGTCTGGCCAGTATCCTGGTACAGCTGGCTAATCTACCCATCTCTGCCAGCCAAATTACCAAGGCTGTGTGGTGGTGACATCCCCACTCAGCCAGACAGAAACCTTTATTTAGGCACAGTTATACTGGCAGAAGATAAGTTTTAGCAGCACAGACTGCACTGGCAGAGGATGGAGTGAATGGAATTGGTTCAAACTACAGATTTGCTTTTCACTGAGTGTACCAGTCTTGTCAAAGCACTTTTGTTAAATTCCCACTGCATATATGGCACATAATTCCAGCAGGAGCAGGATTTTCCCCTCAAAGCCATGAGCTGTGGCACAAAGAACTGCTAAGTTCATTCCCCCTGGGAAGCAACTGTGATTTGAGAAGCCTTTCATATCATCAATTTATTTTGAGGAAGTAACACACAACCAAAAAGCCTCTACGGGCAACTCCACTGCATGTGCTGTCCCGAGACTGAAGAGCTGTAATTCTGGAGGATGCAAAGCTGTTATCAACAGGTAGATCACAGATTTATTCTGTTTATTTGCACTCAGGGGAAACTTTCAGCTGTTTGTATCAACCGAGAAACTTTTTTTTCCCAGAAGTAATACCTTAGCAGAAGCATGCAACTGACAGTGAACTAAAGGCAAGTTTTGGTCTTAGGGGTCTGATGTGAAATGAAAAGTAACAGAACCACTGCAAGCATCCCTGAATTAAAGGTATATCAAGATCCTGAGAAGACCATTATAGGCAGGTCAGTCTCCTCAAACCCTTTGTCATCCTAAAGCAATTAATTCCAATTTCATTTGGTTTCAGCCAAGAGATGCATTGAGCTAAAAGCATTTATTCAATTCAGACATTTACATTGCGTATGTTAAAGTGCAGGCTGACAATATTTACTCACCCAGAAGGTCCTCCCTCCTCCTTTTCACCCTGTGTCTGGCACTCCTCTGTCCATTTTTTTTTTTAAAAGGAAAAGCAGATAGCCCGAGCAGGGTGAACCAGCTCACAAAAGGTTCAGATCACCATCAGAGCCAAAGCAATGGAATCAGGCAGGGCAGGAGTACAGTGAAGATGAGTGGTTAGATTGACTCAACCTTTGTCCCTGCTCAGAGAGAAGGAATACTGCGTTCAACACTTAAGCTGCTCATTCACTGCTCCAGGGTCTTTTTGGCACTGAGCTGCAGCATTAAGCATCCAAGTGCCTCTAAAAATTCCATTTAAAAAAATCTTTATTCCATCCTGATTCAACTTGACTTGCAGTTGTTCTTCTGCCTTTTCTCTATGCACGTAAATAAAATGAGCCAATGTTTTATCCTCCAAGCCATTCAGCATTCAAGCTTCAATCCAGCCAAGGATATAGTACAGTTTCTGCCTGTAATGAGGTCTCTTGGGTATTTTGCAAATTCCTGGAGTCTTTTGATGGATGCAGGCCAGAACGTCCAGCACCTAGCAGGACTGATCCTGACACAATTGTTCCTCGGCAGTGGCTCATTTTGCCTGGTCAGATGCCTGCACCTCAGTAAAGATCGACAAGCTTCATCGAGATGACTCACAGAAAAGATGGCCTATCTCATTCATTTCAGTCCAGCGGTAGTATCCAACACTCAAAGATGAATAGTATTGAACACCAAGTATTGAAAATATAGAACCAAAGTGCATTTTAGGTTGCAGATACTATAGTCAGAAAACAGCATAGCACCAGGGAACAGAGGGAAGGAAAAAAACCCAGCAACTGCTTCATGTTCTTGTGGAACAAGATTTTGATTTGCCCTTTGATTCTCTTTGCTCAAGGGGTGATAGCAGATGGTACCATAATGGTATTTCAGTATTATTTCCAAGCACAGAAATGCTAGTTAAATTGTCAAGTTAAATACCCAGGAGGTAGACAGGGAACTTAACCAAGCGGGTGTTTTCCACTACACGCTGTGGTTCTGTTGTAACCCTGAAATTCAGCCCAGATTCAATGAAATAATCTCAAAAACTGAGCCCAATTCCACAAGAATTTTTACTGAGTTTCAGATGAACCTTAGATTACAGCTTTTGGCTAGAAACCATGCGAAATATGTTAATTTCATATGATGAAACCACAAAAAGGATGAAAATGAGCAGTTTAATCTGAGCGTTGTTTTGAAAGGTTTGATTTCATTCAAATGCAAAACAAAGCCCAGCTACTGGGAGTTCACATGATGCAAAACCAGAAATAAAACCTACACAAAGTCCCTGAGAAATGAAACAGTAGTATTTTACACAGTGCTCCTACTTCCTTTTAAGTGTTTCTAAGTGGAAATTATAGTCTTGTGTACTCTGTTTTCTATGCTTCTTTTTCCAAGTTTATACATGAAAACTCAGATCTCCCTCAAACATCTACCCCTCTGCTGAGAGATGGTGGTGAACATTGGTTTGGGTTTGTATATTTTTTGCTTGTGTGTTTAGTTTGGTTTTTTTAATGTGAAAAAGAAAACAATACAAGTGTTTGTTTTGCAATTGAATGCTTGCTTTTGGCAAATTTAAGCTAAAAATTGAATACAGGAACTCACCAAGCCAATCTTATCATAACCAATATTCCTGATCATAAGTAAAGACAGAAAACAGTTACCTGGTTCCCACCGCTTGTATACACAATCTGCAACACAAGCAAAACAACATGGATACTCATATTATATACAGTGCTACATATCCTACACCTATGACACAGCAAAGTGCCACATTTAGAGGGGGCATAGACTTCTGCATTTAAAAGAATAGCCCTTCAAGACAGACTATGAGGGGGTCCTTTGCCCAAGCTATCAATCAGGTGGAAGTTTGATCGTCATCGTGTTTGACCACATCCAAGTCTCAGAAATGAGCTGCATTAATTAATTCTTGCTTCTGGCATTTAATCTTATAGCTGATATAAATATTGATACAAACATGAAGATCAGTTCAAGAGATATGACACAGTGTTTGTATATTCCCGAGAGTACATGTGTGGGGTAAAACAGGGGAGAGAGAGTTTAACTCCTTGTGAGTCAGAAAGTTCTTAATACATACAGAAAGTGATAGATGACATTCCAGTGAAATATCTAGATTTCCCAGGAGGCGTCACAGTCATCAGCTGCCAGAAGTGAACAAGGTCTGCAGAAAAAGGACTGAATGTGAATGGAACCTCTGGAAAATTTCTGAAAGACAGAAGGACTACAAAGCAAATATGCTGCACCAGGAAACAGTCTTCTCTCAGAAATCTAACTAGACTATAGCTAGGCCATCAGCTTCCAGGGATGTAGGACCAGAAAGCACTTGCAACACAACAGCCAAATATAGGAGGGACACTTTTTAGGTGTTATCCTGGTATAAGAAGATAAAACTTGCTTTTTATTTCTTTGCTTTTTTTCAGTGGGCTTTGTACACTTCAAATAAATACTTCTAATTTGTATTTCATCTAGTTTGAATTAAGATCATCATGAGGTCACTAGTACCATCAAAACATTACTCAAAGGTAAGGCCTTGAACTACATCTGTGAGCTAGGCTGGCTGAAAGCTCTTGAAGTGCTGCACTTCAGAACAGCCACGGAATAACAGGACATGGCATCATGCCAACTGCACAGCCCTGGTGGGTAGCTAGTATTGCTGGAGATGGACTAAGAAGAAATTCTTCCATAGAGGCCAGAGATCTCTGGCATGTAACTAAGTCTTCAGGGATATGCTGAAATCCTGAGGCCCAAAGTAATTTTTGACAGTATACAATCTGCTGTATTGAGAATGCCTCAGGAGCTAAACATGTCCTTGGCTGAAATTCCAGTACAAGTTGGGCTGTCCCTGCCTGTTTGGAGCATTTCAAATGTTTCCTCAATATCATGTGATGTCCCTATCTATAGTGAAGATCATTTTAATATTTAGATGCCAAGCATACCTCTGGACTCTTACAATTTTCTACAGAGATCCAGGCTGACATCCAGAGGTCCCCTGGGACCTATTTCTGTAATGGAACAAACCGGCACTCAAAATTTCATCTCCTCCTTAAACACTACCACTCCACTTTGTGCATCTTCTCAGTCATTTCAATGTGCTGAGTGCAGTGTACTCTGAAATCCCGTTACAATGGGGTTTAGTGAAAAAGCACATTTCAAATGCACATCCATTAGGAGTTATACCTGATGTCTCCTCTTGCAATGTATTTACTTGGCTCTGTAAATATCCAGTGCCCAATAGTAACCCTCGGCTAATAATAAAACCATCTGATTCAGTCAGTACACTCAAGTTCACTGACAAGAACAGTTTGATGCTGTGGAAAAAACAGAAACCAGGCATCAGCTATGCCAGTACTTCCTGCTTCAGAGCCGCTTGCTGCCAACACAGTACCTTTCACTCAGCAGTCACTGGGAGGGTATTATAATTACAATTTGTCAGAAAGACCCCGTGCTCCTTTTATCCCTTAAAGAATTATTTAGAGACCCATTATGCTTCAGATCTCCAAGTCAAAATTTGCAGAGACCTTTCAGACAGAATGACATGCTAGAAGTCAATTTAAATGGTGTTACCAAAATCTGAGGAGTTAAAAGCCCATCCTGACATGGAACAATTTTTAAAGCGCTCAGGAGACTTTGCAGCTCCTTCTGACTGTGTCATTAAATACCATCATTTCTGAACTAGCATAGAATAGCATAGAACTCAGGAAGCTCCATCCTTCAAAGTTTTAGTTTTGGTCAATTTGCCATTTATTTACTGTAAATCAGCTCTCCTTACTAGGAAGTTCCCAGCCAGGTTAATAAACTCATAATAACAACTGCAAGGCTATAAAGGGCTAAATCATCCTCCCAACAACTCCCGCAAGATCTGGCCCCAGATTAGTGTGATAAAAGACTGCACTGTGCCATGGGAAGGTTGGAGACAAGCTAGGTTGTGTAGGATACTTCCAGGGCTAGAAGGACCCTGCCAGGCCACCCAGGCACCTCCCCAGGGCAGCTCAGGAGGGGATGCTTTCTCCAGGCCAATGAAGCACCACTCCTGAGGCCAGGGCTGCAGCCTACAGCAGAAAGGTCCATTAATGTGAGGGGAGCACCTAGGGGTCATTATGGCCCAGGTGCTTGGCAGACATACAACAGAAAAATGCAGCAAAAGGATGAAAAAAAACAGCAGCAGGTGAGCATTCGGCATCAAACCAGGCATGGTTTTGCCTAAGCCAGTCATGTGCGTGGTCTGCTGGTACATGGCCCTATTCACACGAAAACTCTTCACACCAAACCAAGGCTTTGGAGTTGGCACTTGTTATCAATGGTAAGAGATGCTGGTATCTATGAAAATCAGACTCACTCAATTCTGGGGAGACTATGGTTACAGAATAGCTTGCTATTTGCCTGTCAGTCTACCACAGTTCTAAGATCCTACTTTGCACCACACGTAATTGATTTTAAAATGCTAAGCAAGAAAGTACAAATGATAAAAATAATTGTGTTTTCAAGTGAGAATTTCTAAAGAAGCCAGAGGCTCTGTCTCAGGTCTCTCATAGAGCTTTGCCACTCACTTCAACAGAAGCCAAACTGGGTTCTTTGGAAATTCCCTGAAAAACACAGTAATAAGCTTATAAAAATTATGGGAGGGGGATTTCAACAGAGGAAATGAGAGTAGTATCCTTTCTGCAGAAAGGCCTAAAAATAGAAAAAAAAAAAAAAAAAGAAAATCCCAGAAACTTTGTTCTGCTCCAATAGACACACTGTAAATACAGTACAGCTCACCAGCTTAATCACCTGAGTAGCTGTGCCGCCCCTAACTCAGAAAACAAAACCACCTAACCAAACCTAACCCTTCTGGGCTGGGGGGCTTCACATTCCTGGTGTTAGGGGAATTTTGACACAATCCTAACTTTACCTAAAGACACACAGAGACACCAAGAACCTGTGTAAGCAATCCAAAAGCTTGCCTCACCAGTTGAGCTAGCAGCAGTCCAAATTAATTTCTTCTTGTTTTACTCCTACATTATGGCTGTGTTTTGATATTTGCCAGTGCTCAAAAGGACAAGATTTGCTCATTGTCAATGATCAGTAATGCTAAAGACATTTTTCCCAATAGCACCGGGTAGTCAGAGTGCAAGATCTGCCAGCTGTGCCAGTTCCTCAGCTAATTGCCAGATCCTGTCTGGAGGGACTGACATGGCTTTTTCCAGGACCTCTTGTGTCTATTTCTCAAGCAGCTCCATTTCTGCTGGGTACCACCCACTTCATGATATGTATAACACCATTAAGGCAAGCAGTATTATTGGGGATATGCTTTGATTCAAGAGAGTGCAAGCATTTCTCTGTGTTTCTATATCAGTGGGAAGAGAAAAAACAGCTTGTTTTCACCTAGTACAAAAACTTTCAGAAGCTGGGTAAAGAGAGCTGGAAGAGTGCTTCTGTTCCAGCCCACTGCTGTGAAGGCTCACAAGAGTAACATGAGTCCTTCAGCCCATAAATAGCCCACTCAATATCTGAATCAGCTGGAAAAAATATGAGAAGTGGCTTTATACTTCTTAGCACAGAACAAGAAGATGATAACGAGGACTGAGAGATTAATACTCAAAGGCAGCACCACCAACAGCCACTTTTGCCATCAGGAAAACTGAAGTTTTGCTGTTCTCTCTCACTGAGAATTTAAAGCAAGTTCATCATAAGTGGAATCAAATGGGATCTATCTGCAAACCATGCAGTAACTGCACCTCAGCTGTTAGCTTGCTTTCAGTAAATTCAAAATAAAGAAATTGGTGCTCAAAATGAAACTAGTGCTAACAGTCCTATTTGGGATGCACCCTGAGAACTTTGTACCATATTTTCCACATTTTGGTTTTTGGTTTTTGTTTGTTTGGTTGGTTGGTTGGTTGGTTTTTTTGAGGCAGCTAATCTTATGATATCCCGTCATGTTCTTCCCCCATCCTACAGTGACAGAGCTTCCTGCTGGTGGGATGAAAGACCTCTCTGAAGGATCTTATAGTTTTGGGGGCTTTTTTTTTTTTTTTTTGCCTACGGTGGATCTGAGGGTATCCTAGGAAGGATAGCTCTGCAGTCACCAATCTGCATGTGAAATGAGAGCACCTGCAGTCAATTCTCAGCAAATTTAACCCCACTAACATAGCTCCTGATCAATAAAATAGGAAGAATAACACATACATTTCCCATCCTTTGTCTCGTCTACCAAAAATACTATTTTGTTGAAGCATGTCATCTTCTCCTCTGTCCTTGAAGAGCTTCGACCACGGTGGGGGCGCCTGGGACCAGGTGCTCCACAACAGAAATTCTGAACAATGCCACCTTCCCCGCCAAGTCTGAAGGACACAGAAGTAAAGAAAGAGAAAAAGCATCTCTAGAAAAGTCTAAGGCTACTGCTGAGGATAATGACAGACATGGAGCCACACAAAACTGAGAAAAGGAAACGGAATCTCTGAAAATTACTAATAACTATGTTTCCTTTTGAGATTACTCAGCCATGGAAAGCAACCGATATCACAAGAAAATGGGGCTGAACAACCCTCCAGTAAGAAGAGAGCCACCCTGTTTCTGTGGCCATGGGCAGACAGCATTCTTCTGTTTCAGCCCCTACGGTGACATAGTTCTGCTTCACAATTTTTCCCCATTATTTCTCCATTTTCCTATGGATGGAGGCAAAGTTCTTCTCACTCTGTTTAGTTGTCTAAATGACCTTCTGCTGCATGCAAATGGCCTTTTTTAATGGAGAAACAAGCGAAAAATAGCTCTCTGTGAGCTTTTTTCCTGCTGAAAAAAATTCTATTTACCAGTTCATCTCAGCAATCATGAGGCACAGGGGAGTTTGTCTGATCATCTTCCTTCTTTAAGCACACTTGGTCAAAGCTTGCAGCTTCAGTTCTAGCCTGTGAAAACTTCCCATAATACTCTTTAAATTAGTAGTTCTTTCAGGCTGCAGCTCTCAAGCAGTCCAGTACATCTGCATCGGTGACAGCCAACTACTGCCGCTGGGCCACTCCAGTCACATTTCTTTTGCATCACAGTTGACACTCAAGGTCAAATGACATTGTAGCTTTGACACTGCAGTGGTATTTCACTTCATCTGTCTCTCAGGGTTAGGCTGTTCTTGGCTGAGCAGCACAGACAGAGGAGCCTGCTTGCCTCCTTCTGCTTGGTCCCGCTCTGAGCATGCACAGCAGGGACCACTTCCCTATACCTTGCTGCAAGGAATGAAGTTGGGTGCCCCTCTATCTCCTTGTTGCCCAGAGTATCTGATTGGAAGCTAGCCAAGGAGCCAGTGATTGTGCAATGGTGTTACTTCTACATGAGGACAAATGGTATGCAGAGGAGAAATGGTGGCTGAGACTCAAGTTCACTTTTGCCCTGCTACTGCTGCAGTAGCGTAACAATACTCTTTGTGCCTTTCTCACTTAGGTAGGACCGAATACCCACTGCTCTGTCCTGTTTATCCTTAGACTATGCTAGTGCCCCCCTATATTACAGATTACTAGCTCCTCCTTTTAGGATCTATGATATTAAATTCTCAGGAGAGAGAGAGAGTTCTCTCATGCCCTTAGAATCAAAAGCTGTGTTATTTATTTTCTCTAATGGTCACATACAAACTAGCCAGTTGCATTCATTCTTTTTCGGCCATGGCTAATTTGTCATAAACTATTGTATTGTGAGTAATTCTGCCTAAGAATCTATTTGCTTGCTTGATTTAAACCCCCCATTTGCAGGTTTGATTCAAGAACTTTTGCTTTCTGAAAATGTCTAGCCTGAAGAGAGCAGGTCGCTAGGTATCCCTGGCTTTTCAGGCCAGCTTTCTTATGAGGAAGAGCAGCAACAGCATCGTTACAAATCTGATGGATAAAATACAGCCTATCAAACTGAACGAAATCCATCTTCCTTGTAGAGGAGTCAAAATGGAAAAGCACAAGTCCACCATTCAGCATCCCTGACATGAACAGCTGAAGTTCCTCATCTGTATTCCATAAATGGTGCCCTCTTTTACCACGTCTTTCTCTATCACAATAAGCTGTGACAAATCTGTTATCACACAAGCTCCTTTACACTCTCTAACTCCACTTACAGAATCCCAGAGCTTGTTCCATTTTCAGGCTGCAGAGCCATCAGGTTAAGGGACTTGCCTTCCAGCAATATGCTTTTGTGGCAAGCAAACCACTCCCACAGAAGGTTACATTATGCTGTATAGCAGAGAATAAATTCTCTCCTGCTTGTCACAATTTTTCAGGTTGTCACTAAAATAAATAAAGTGAAGGTGGCCCCACTAGCATCAGTAAGAACTGTATTACTGATATCTATAGGAAAAAGTTTTCACCCAGATTTTTGTTTGAAGAACAACAGCTGACACACAGCATGACATTTAAAGTCTCCCTTCCTCCAACTGTGGGCCTGCAACTTGAGTAAGGATTCACTTCAAAGTCTTAATTTGCTCTCTTCCCACACCTGGCAGCACAACCCTCCCATAAAACCATCACCTCTACTAAAGCTGTCCACAACCCAGAGGGATGCTTGGGGTATGCTATTTCGTAAAACTAAGTTATTTCATATCCTAAATGACAGACAATACACACTCTTTGTATAGCTTTAACAGTACAAGCTTAACCATATAAAAAGATAAAGCAGTACTGCCTGATAGCACAAAACCAATTAAACCGAAGAGCTTTTTCACTTGGAGTTTAGGAGAAGAAACTTATGGCAATATAAGATACATTTATATCTTTGTGCCTAAAGTCATTCTCAAAAAGCTAATGGAAACAGCAGCAGGGATGGGGAAATGAGAAATAATTATACCCCCGGAGAAGTTATGGGGAAAGTAAATCTGCTTACAGTTTCAAAAGTATGCATCCTGCTGTCTAGAAAGATTGCTGTTTATCTACTAAGGGACATTAACACAGATTTCTTGGTTATATCTGATGGGAACAGCTAGATTAGTAAACAATAGCATTTTATCTTTTGGTTAAGGCATCACAAGCTTTAGGAAAGATTGCATAGAATCATAGAATGAATTATTTCCCCTCCATTACACTCTTGATCTGATGGGTCTCCCACTCACTCCACTGAGCATAAGATGCTGTCACAGCATCTTTCAAATCCGTTCTTGTGCTCTGCAGCCATCCCCAAACATCACAGACACAACCACACAGAAGCTGTGCTGAGCTAACGGGACTGTGGCCTTTATAACTTGTGTTACACAAGCTCACCGTTACCAGTCCAGGCAGTGAGACTAACCACCAGGGAAAATGGGATTTCACCTTGACCATTTATTTTCATTTAACGTCAATGACTCAAATCTTTGAGTTATCTCTTTCCGACAGGACACACATTCCTGTTAGGAAGGGAACTTAACTGATGTTCTGAAGGAGAGGAAGTGGCTGCTGTTAAACACCTTTCCTTTCTATCACCGTGGGATTAACAGTCACATGCCCAGCTGTGTGTGTGCCCAGTGCCTGCTTCCCATTTTCTCTCCAGTGGTTTCTTGCTAGCTTTTTCTATTTGCATTTCAAGAGCTTTCTTCAGTGTCAGGGGGAGTGGATTTTCTGCCAAGAACTTTGACAGGGAGAGAGAAAGAGGGAAGTAAGCAAAATGTGCAGCTGTAGTTACAAAAGCATAAGCCAGTGTCTTCTCCGAACCATCACGTTGGGTTATTCAATACAGATAGAAACTTCACAAGGTTGGTTGTTGCTTAATTTTTTTCATACGAAGCATGTGAAACTGCTACACACACTGGCCCAAAATAACCTGTTATGTAAATAGATACACTTCACTAAGTTAAAATAGCAGAGAGCTATGCTGAGTAGAGCTAAATACACATGCTGCCTTTCAGTTAATGTCTTTTCTTTATGTAATTACGAAAAGCAGTATATGGAGAGTGAAGAACCCATTCAGAAGAATAAAATGTTCCCAAAAAAAGTTCTCCAGCTTCCTCCAAGAGAAAACAACAGCTTTACAGAGAAGAGCTTTTTCAACCCAAGGTGATACTCAGGCACCATCTCTTGAAACACAATACCTTACAAGTATGTTAAATGGTTTTTTCTGCAGAATAGGGACTAAATATGTGATTATTTCTGACCACTCTGTCCAGAATAGAAGTATGTTGTGGTACAAAATCAACAGTGGCAGATGCAGGTGCAGCGCCAGCAGTTCACAGCAAGCACCTTATGCCAGCAGTGAAGCTGGTCTGCAACCAACTTGCTGAAACAGGCAGTTACCTGCTTTCTGCTGCACCGGGCAATGCAGGGTCTTGCACATTCTTGTTGCCACATTTATTACCATGGTCTAGGAACAAAGCTTATCTCAATACAGACGCCCGTGGACGAAGGAGGATGAAAATCTAGGTAGGGTTTTCAGAGGCAGCAATGCTATGTGGATTTCTGCAAAGCTATGGAACTACTTGGCTTGGAAAAGCTAAGTCCTTTCTCTTTCTTCCACCAGCCTGCACTGGAATTCCTTCTAATTCACAGTCACAGGAGGATGAGGTTGTAGTGTTTGTAATGCGTTTAGAAAGCAGGGTCTCACCCCTCCCTCCTCTGAACTTGCCTATCTGAAGGCAAAAAGTCAAAACTGCTCATCTTCAAGACCCCAGTTCCTCTTCTCTGGGGACCAGTCTGGACAGGTGCTCAACACTTCCGTTACCACTGAAGAACAAGGGGATCGGCCCCTGCACACCAGACAGCCACAGCCTATGGAGTACGGCTGCTCCTTTGCACAAATGGCTTTCTTCCAAGTACAAAACCTCAGCCACACTTACCTACCTTAATTATCTTTCCTATAATCAGCTAATAGGTGAGAACACAAAAAGGCTAAGACACACATCATCAGTGCTGTATGAGCAATAACAGCCCACTTGTGTCACACATTAGTTCAGAGAAATCAAAAGCATTAATCATTTAACATAAAAGCTGAGTTTTAATTTGCTCAATAATGAAAAACAAACCATCTTTACAGCCCCCGACAAGCAGGCAGATTCTGAAATGGGGTCTTCATACCAAATAGTCTTACTTCACAGTGTTCATCTGTGGGCAGCAGATACTAGCACAGCCCCAGTCACACACAGATCGTCATTGCATACTGTCAGACCCAAGTCCTGAAGGGCTACACTGAGACACCAGAGACAAAGGATGGCACTTCAGTCCTTGACACGCAACAAAGAGCAGTACGCTGAAATATCATGAGCAGTGTATGCACACTGTTCTGAAAATAGCTCTCTGGAAACAACAGCACGCACCATGGAGAGAGTAGGTGAGATGCTTTACACAAAGCTCTGCCAGTGCCTGACCTACAGTAGTTTAACAAGCACACAAACACACAAGTCAGTACTGTGCTGAGCCTCACCTTGCTTTTAATTTCTTATAGGATGTGAGGAGGCCGTGGACCTCCAGGCAAGAGAAGCTAAAGAGAAAATACATTTGACCACTAACTTTATTACCACCACTACTTGCACAGTAGCCTCATCTTTCACATCAATTTATGTAGCTTAAACGTGTATGGGTCCCTTCCACTTTCATTTTGACTCAATCACTTTAGACTGCTAGAGCTGATCTGAAGTAATTGTAAAATGCATTCTGAAAATCTCTGACAGGCTGTTTGGATAGTAATACCATAAAACAGTTCAGCAGCAAAGGCGGGCTGCGAGGCACCTATGCACTTCCACAGCATGATGTACAAACACTACACACACACACACACACACACACACACACACAGACACAGAGGATGGAGAACCTCTGTTTCCTTTTGCAACATGAGGTATCTGGGAGAGCATCCTGGAGGCAAACATGTAATTTAAAGTCCAAACCAAAAACTGGGAGAGGAAGAATATTGACCTTATTGAAGGCACTGCGATTTGGACAAGTGACATCTTTCCCGTTCTATAGAACTACTGCAAGGATTAGCCAGCACTTGGATAATTATGTTTAAGAACAGTCCCAAAAATAAGTTACATTGCATGCAGAACAATAAACAGACAAAGTGAGACATTCAGTTTACATAACGCCATAAAAAAAAAAAACTTGCTACAATCCAAAACTGAAAGAAAAAAATCAATAAGGACATAAATGGCTTCTGGCTACCCCACAACAGCCACCTCAGCATCTCCTGCAGCTTTAATTGTATTTTGGTTCAAAACCTTCAGTACAACTTGGTAATATATAAATAACCAGTAACAGATGACCACATCTGTCCCTTTGTAAACACAAGAGAAAACCATCTATACAGCACTTCACCTATTATATCAATAAAATGTTTTGAAGCACAATACATGAAGAAAGGTCATTTAAAAAACAAATTCAAACCTCGGCATTTGAAAACTGAGTACATTTCTATTTGGCTGAAGTAATTTCTTTTTTTCCATGCCTGAAACATTTGTTCTGCAATTTGAAAATGTCTCCATTTAAATCTGCTGTACAATTCCATGTATGCATGCACTATGTAGGCACACACATACACCCATTTGCTAGAACACTCTTGCCCACATGGGCAAATGTCATGCAGCATGTGGGCATATACACACTCGCACAGTATCAGCTATACTCTCTCAGCCTCTGTTGCAGGCAAATAAAGCAAAAGTCAATTGTTTTCTCTATTAGGAGTCCATTTTATCAGTTAGCACAGAATCTTCCTTTATGAGGCTTCTCTTTTGAAAGCTCATTTCATTCAATACCATTCTAGTTGCTGCTGCTTTTTCAGATGTCTGTTTTTATTTGATCCATTATACAACAAAATAAATTTATGTAAGCCAAAAATGATCTGTTTCAATACCACTAGTTTGTTTCTCTTTCTCTCTCTAAAGAATCTCCAGATCCAGCTTACGCCTTTTCCTCTGATATGGGGAAAGTCTTTTCTCTTTCAGTACTCTAACCTTCAAAATGCACACTAGCAACATACTGTTTTTTTCTAGGGTTTAAGGCTGTCTTTTTGTACTAAGATAGCATAATACCTCTTCTCTTCCACTTCAAATGGCAGAACAGAATAGTAGTAAATGACAAAACCTGATGATTAAAATAACTTGAAAGTATCTCAAAATAACTTCTCAAATTCCACTACCACATCCTCCTATCCTCTTTTCTACTTGGAATGATCTGGTTCATTAAAGGGACCCAAAGTACGGAATTCCATCTCTCCTGCCCGTTCACAGCAATACTGGCAAAGGTTTTCTCGAGTGATTAATATTCTTGTGCTCTTTAGCTTTTTATAGTCATTATGTGGTAGCTACCAAGAGATGGCCAGAAAGCATTGCACTGTAACCTCCTTAAATCTAACCCGCTTCGTGATGTTTCAAGGTGAGAGCTCAACACCTGGAATAGTGAAAAAAGCATGACATTTCTATCTTGGCCATTTTGTTCCAGGTGTGTCCTTTTGGTGTTACGAAGATCCTTGAGGTTTAAAAGCAGTGTACTGAAGAAAGGATCTTCCAAGAGAGATTGTTCTCACCTTAGCCTCAGTATAGCTGTTTACACCTGAGTAAGGAGACTGTGAAATAGTGTACAAATTGACATACTTTGCATAGAGAAAAACCACCATCCCAGGCAAAGCAAGAAGAAATCAGGTGTGTGAATCAGAAAGCACTCTGAAAAACTGACTTCAGTTCCCTTTGAACTGACCTGCACACAGACCGTGTTCGTTTCCGACAACACACACAGTTGTCTCAAGCCTCAGGACAGCCACACTTTAAGCTTACATTTGGCCCCAAAACGGCATGTTGAATTCACAAAAAAGGCTTTTTCCATCCAAGCACTATGTAACTTGACTGATATATTACCAGCATCCTAAAGTAATAACTCTTTGAGAAAACTGCTCCTTAACTAGTCACTACAAATTTTCTATGGGAAATAAAGGGTTTCCTGAGTAATATGCCCTGTATATGTCAATTTTAGCCAAATTTACATGCCAAGAGCATAAAATAGGCTTTTAAAAGTTAAAAAAAGGGCTCTGCTCAGAAATTTATGGTTCATATGAACTTCCATTCTCAGCAGTTGGGTTTGAGGTCTACAAAGCAATCTCGGAGGACTGAGCCACAAACGAAGTAGAAGGCTTTTAGATACACAACTTCCTCACTGACCATCATGCTTTTGTGCCATGCTAAGCATCGTTACCTCGTAATCCAGGGTTTTCAAAATTGAAGAAAAAAATCAAAAAGTAAGAGTTTCTGAAATAAGAACTCAGTTCGAGAGACAGAACTGTAGATTCCTGACTGCATCTCGCTGCTGAAACGAAGTAGGATTCCTCTCACCTAAATATAAATATGTTCAATATGAACACTGGAGCTTATCTTTGAGACTCCCCTGGTCATCCATGGAGAGACATGCACTTCTCAGAAGTGAGCCTCTGGCTTTGAAGGCAGACTTCTAAAATAGATCAGACAAATGGCACCTTAAAAGTGCCTCTCCACCAAACACAGGGTGGTCTAGACACGGCTAAGGTATAGACTGCTCCATTATAACCACAGAATATAGGTAAAGGAAATAAAGTCTCCTTTCCTGCCAAGTTGCACCAGCATACATCAAGAGTAGTTGCTGTGAATTGGCTCATTAATAGAAGAGTGCATTCAAATCTCTGATACTGCTTTGAGAAGTTCATCTCTAATAATCATGCAATTTACATCAAGAAGGGGGAAAATGGTTTCCTATCCAGTTCCACAAAGCTGTATTTCAGAAACCAATTCCTTTTACTAAGGAAAATTCAATTACTTTAGTTGTAAGTTAAAACTGAACTGGAGTTTTTCAAACATGCTTGCCTTTTCTTTTCCAAGTTCTATCTTTAACTTATTCCGTGCCAGGCACTTGCATTCTCTTTCTTCCTCCTTGCTTGTTTGGCTATTTCTCCTCAAATACTTGCACCTTCCCTTGCATGAGTTGCAGCACTGGAACAGTATTTTCCAAAAAACTTTTCCTAGTCTCTATTGCCTTCCTTCTCTCCATCCTGTACTTCAGAGTAAACCTAAATCTCACCTGCTCTGGATTTCCTACTGTCGGAGATAACCCGCTGAAGCAACATTCATGCAGAATACATAGAGTGAGCTAACACAAAACCCTTTGATCATTGAATCCTAACAGAGACTTCAGTAAGCAGTGGGATCCCATCTGCATGTTTTATATGCTGGAGTGAGTGTTCATTATCTGCACAGCCTCTTTGCCTGCAAAGGTTTTGTTTGTATGCTGCCTTTTTCACCCAGTTCACATGCAAATGGCATTTGCAAATCAAACAGCTTCAACAGGTATGCTTGAGACCAACATCCACAAATGCAACTTCTCTTCCTGAAAATGCAGATCAAAAGCAGGAGTACAATTCTGGTAGCAAATCAAGTGTCTGTGAAGTATTTGCTTTACCTCTTCCTGATGGGGAGAAATGTGGGTTTTGTTGACCCTGCCTCCAAATTTCCAAAAATCAATTTTAATGAAATCTAACAGAAAGACATGGAAAAAGATTAAATAATTTCTCACAGGGTCCTCTTGTCATAATGCTGCTGAGAGTAAACACAGAGGTTTCAGGATAACTCTGATCCACAACAATAGTGTCTCACGTTCCCTCCCAGCAGCCAGATGTATATCCCACCACAGAAGGGGGCAACTATAGGAGGGAGCACTACATATACAACAACTCTTCTTCATATGATTTCAGTGATAGCATCCATCATTATTAAACAAGTAACTAAAGTCAGGCAGTAACACTGCACCCAGTGTACTCTAAGAAAAACAGGTTTCAAGGCTGACTTCTAACCCTATAATGCAGGAATAGGCTTATTCCTAATCATCATCAGGAGATGAGAGATATATTTAGAATCCTCTTGTAAACAAAACTACAGATGGGGAGAATTATTTCCTTGCAGAAGAGGCTGCCAGCGCATTTTGGCCCTTGGAAGGGCTCAGTTTATGATTTATATCAACTCCAGATGATCTGCTTTTCAACACTGCTCTAAATACTGCGAAGTGCAGGCACTCACTGCACAGAGCGCAAAAAACAATGCCAAGGCAGCTTTGCCATTACACATGCAAAACGTCAACAACCCTGACAGGAGAGGGCCTGCGATTTCTCTCTCAACAGGGACACATACATGCACCTACACACACACTCCTCCTATGAAATCCTGGCTCATGCAGTTCACCTGACAGTGAGTCAAAAAAGCAAGAAGGCTCTTCAACAGCAGCTAAGAAGTGCTCATTAGCTCTAGCCTTTATGAAGTGTATGGTAAGGAGCAATTACTGCTGCTGCAATCAACATCGTCCCTGCAGAAGACAAATGCCCAATTTTTTTGGTTTTGATAACTTTGGTGAAAATATAAATAAACCCCCAACCATGATTAACAAATAGCTCTTCACATGTTGATCGTACAGGTCAACAGGTCTGGAGGAAAACAGAAACATTGAGAAGGATGCAGAAAAAGTGTAAACTGTTTTGGATTTGAACCTTTCCACGGATTTCAGGATTTTCAGAATCAATATTTAAATCCTTGCTCAGAATATATACTCAAAGCGAGTAATCATGGCAGCGTAAAAAATACCCTTAAAACAGATGGATTCTCCATTCGGGTCAACTGTGGGCTGCCAAGTCCCCTTCCTCAAGCTTGCTCTGCAGCTGCTATGTGTCCCCCGTATGAGAGGACAGAGAAGGCTGTGGAGCCAGACAAGCAGCGTCTGCCACGGTAGGATTGCCTCAGGCTGAGAAAGTCCTCTGGCCATTTTGGAGTGTTTTATGGTTGATCGTAAGAGCAACTGGTATTTTAGAATTAAGATACTGAAAATCAAATAAATGGGGACCTTTTCATTGGCTTGTTTTTGTTCAAATGAAGAAGATGGAAGAGGTGTTACCAGTTCTGGGCTTTTCACTGATATAGCAATTAGTCCCTTACAGCTCTGATCCAGCAAATCAACTAATCTACAAACAGCCCCAGCAAAGCATGCTGCTTATACTACTATATCTATATAGTACTACTTATATCTATATAATAGATATAAAGCTAGTTAGATAGCTATCAGTAAGATTAAAATGGGCTTACAGCTTCAGACCCTCTAGGACCTTGGAACACCACAATACTGACCTGACCCTGAAAAACTCCATCTTCCCCACAAACCTCCTGAGCCCATCCCTAAATGACAATAACACCCCAAAAGACGACGCTTTGGTTTGAGGAAGTGATTGTGCTAGCTTATTTCTTTCAACTTGTTTCCTAAAAGCAGATGAACCTTCCTTGAATGAGGGCCTAAAATAAACCTGTGAAGCGAGTGTTTAGTTTACCTTTAAAAGAGAAAAAGTATCTCTTGTTTTGTCCATCCCATCACAGAAGAAACAGAATATCAACTGCATTAAGTACTTTATTCCTTGGATGCTTGTGTATATTCTCCACAGCCCTGTTCCTTGCAACTAGAGTGAATATTGGAAAAACAGAACCTTGGGCATGAGTTTAGGAGGAGAAGAAGGATAAACAAACTCCTCCTGTGATTTTAATTAAACAACATCTTTTTATAGGATGATGCATTACAGCATGTTTGTTTTAAACTAAATACACTTGAAGTCCTTGGGTAAATTAAAACTAAATAAAGCACCCATTTAAGAATGTTTGTTTATTTGTGCCAAACTGTTCACATTCAGGAAAAAAAATTATTTCCTCTATCAGTTGGTTAACAAGAATCTGAGAGGGTCACACTGGGCACACAAACAAAAATTCAAAGCTGCTCCTTAAAATAGGAAAGCCTCAGTCTTGCCCAAAGCTTTCTGGGCATTTTAGCAAGCAGCAACAACAACAAGAAATTAATGTAACTAATAGACATAACAAACCTGCAAATAGTCTTGAAAGACAAGACAGTGAAGGTATTCATGTGAAGAAACAACAGGAGCAATCGTACCACCCTACCAGAAATCTAAAGAAAATACATATGACTTGAGCTGTTTCTGGAAAGATGCCACAAAGCCACTCTGGTATGGATTAAAAATCATGAAGCACTGTCATGAAACTAACTGTTTCTGATCTGAATGTGTTAACTAGGCATGTAACTAAAAATGTTCTGCTTTCTTCCCCTCAATATGTTGAGCAGAGTTAGCTCTCATTAGACAACCTGGAAAACCATACAAGCTTAGGATCACAGTGAAGTCAGTCCTTTTTTTTTTTGCCACTGTACTCCAGCTTTTAGCACCCAGGTTTAATTATTTTAACTACATGTTTAGTTGGAATTCATATGTATTTTTATCACCAGAGGAATATAATATTTCCATATTGCAAGCATCTTGTTGCTTGAAACATGCTCTGAAATACACTTCATGAAGTGAAATATAAAGTATATGGCAAGACGCTAACTTTGGACCCACATCACTACTTGAGACCAGATTACATTTCAAACTGCATTTTGCGGGGGTGGGGGGGGTGGGTAGTATAATTTTAAATCTGTAGCGAGGCTCCCACTGAATGAAATAATTGTCCCTTCAAATTAGAGGGCAGAAGAGGACCCTTAGAGAGAGCGTTATCTGCAGAAACTGAAAGCACCATGCTGAAGGTACAGATAAGAATGGGGCGATTATCCTACAGAAAAAACATAGCGCTTAAAGCAAAGGGCATCTAAATGCAGGTAAACATGCAGGGCATGTTCAAAGGGAGCCCCGGAGAACCTGAGGGCAGGAGTGCGGGGGAGGCAGCATGCTCAGACCTGGATCTGAGCAGGCAGTTTGCTAACATCCAAGGTGAGTGACCCTGCACAAAGCAGCCTTGGGAGGGGCCATCTTCACTGCTTCGAGGAGTGCTCTTAAGCCTCCGTACAAAATATGACCCATTTTGAGCTAAAAGAATTTGAGACATTACGAGCAAGGGTAATTTGCTCAGGCTGATTTCACACATCCCCAGCCTCAGCCTATGTATCTCACAGCAAACATTCCTTGAAAAAACCCAATCCATCACTGACTTCTACTCACGAACTGTTCCATGCAGTCCCAGAGTCCTAAGAGGGTACATTGGGCCAGATGCATCACTGTGTTATCGCCCTGCTTCTCGCAGCCTCCCATAAGCATTGCTACGTACCACTGCCAGAAAACACAGAAGGGGACTGGTGCACCTTGAGTCTCACCCAGTATGGCTACTCTTGTGCACCTGGGGTGCACTGCAGTCATACTACAGGGACACTCACGTGCACTTGTTATTTTGAAATAATTATGTTTATGAAAAAACAAAGTAAAGTCTATAGGCTATGATGGCTTAATGAAAAGCCGTGTGCCAGATGTTTTAAGGAATATGGCAAGTTCTCTCAAGGAAAGAGAACATGCTTGCCAGAAGCTTGTCACCAATCAGAATAGTCTTTTATATGGTTAAGACTATAACTTGGCCAGTCAAAGCAGAAATTAATGTTAAGCTTTGAAGTCGGTAGCAGTCAAAATACTCATGAGTCAAAAGGGCTCTTCCTTCAGAGCTAAGCTTATTTGCTGACATCCGAGCTAAGCAAAATAAGTACAACAAAAATCAATGACAAAACAAAACTCAGCTGGGTTTGAATTCCTAACCCTGAACCACAGTCAAGACCTAAGATCTCCTCAAACTTGCTACTTACACACTGAAACTGTAAGGTCCTGCGGTCAGGGATGTTGCCTTCCCTTGGGATAATTCTACTGCCCCATAAATAACAACTTGAACCAGAATCAAGCATAAACCAGCTGATGCAGGGTCTCAAAGCTTTAACTGATTATGCTGGAGGTTTAGGTCCTACACTCATTTCAAAAGCCTCTTGAGGGAACCCAAACATAACTTCTCTGAATTACCAAAATCTTTGCAAAGACACACTCTCTGGAATCTCAGGCTGTTTACATATTTTGAAAAACAGAAGATTAAGTGCAAACTACCAACACTAGTCTGAGCCTGGATCTAATTCTACCATTTTTATTTGGATTTCTCTTTTTTTTTTTTTTTTAATGACAAGGCCTGAAATACTTGGTGAAAAACAGCTTCATGTGAATCTAATGCATCTCAAACTGATGGCTCAGTTCCTTTCTTAGTGTAGCAACATACTGCATTACTAGCAAAACCTATGAGACCAAGCCAGTCTACACCGCAAATCAGCTTTTCTGCAACCACAACTAAGCATGCCTCAATATTCTCTAGGTTAGCACCATCTTCTGTCATGTTTCACAGGGAAGAGCCTTCTAAGCTACAGAAGCAGATTTTTTTTTCTGTGTGTCAGAGAGTTGCTGAAAAAACATACTAAGTCAGTCACGGAGAGTAGAGAATCCAGGCAGTTTCTCCTTGCTGCCACAAAGCAACCTTGCCACAGGGACACTGAACCAGAAACCCCTGGTACTCTGTAAGCACAGTGGTGAGGTGCGGGGACTGATACTCCTTGGAACAACCAAACAGGAGGGGCTTAACAGCTATAAATGGTGAAAGGGAGAACAGGGCCTCTGAGCTGATGCCAACATATGCAAATGCTGCAAGGAGCTAACCACAGTTAAGACAGGAGTTGCATTTCCCTACCAGCCCTGGAGAGGAAAAGAGCCAAGTACCAATAGGGGCTGGAACAGAGAGGCAAGGTTGGCAGATGTCGTGGTTTAACTCCCCAGGGTGACTGAGGAGTTGCTGCAAAATCTCGCAGGGGGGACAGACTCAGAAAGAAATGAGCCCAGCATGCCTATGATGGCACTAGAAATACTAAAAGGAAAGGCAAAAGGGACAGAGGAGGGCAACAGACACTCCCTATAGCTGACAGTGTGTGCCAGTGTTTGAGCTGATGGGCCATGAAGAAATGCTCCCATTTTGCCCTCTCTGGTAGAGTTAGCAACTCTACAAGCCAGACAGAGGAAAGGGAGAGGAAAAGGGGGAGTCAGTAGGCAAGGAAAGCAAGACGGAGAGTAGCACGGCACTGAATCACTCAGCTGTCAACACACATGCTATTCTTTCCACTGTCGCATGTAGCTGTCAGCTTTTTTGGACAGGACACTTGTACTATATGGCTGCTTATATGACCCCTCCCACCCCACACAAGCTGTAAGAACACACTTACCCACAACAATCCCAGTCTAGCTATTTCTCTGCAGAATGCACTATCTTCTTGCTTAAAATCATCATCTTCAACACAATGTCTTTTTATTCTAGTCTGTTAAAACCCTTCAAGCAGCACTGTAGTCCCCTATAAATACACTGCTCTAACTCCCTGTATAGGTTTTTCTGTTGTTTTATAGCTGCTGGAATGTTTCTTGTGCTGGACTTGGCAATTCCTTTGGTTCTCCATAGTCCTTGCAGAAAAAAACCAACATCTCAACTCCCTTACAACAGTAGAGTTCAAAAGAAATTAATAATATCCCTGTGATCAGTACCATTTGGGACTGTTAGAAGTAAACTACATCCAGCTCACCCATAAAATTTCTTAAGGAAACCTACTAAGTTCTGCAGCTGTTAAGTACACATTATACTCCAACACAAAAAACCCCTTTGGTCTCTCCACTTCCTTCTCTTGCTGTCATTGCTTCAGCTTCCTCTTTCCTTTTTATTTTCCTGATCTCATTAAACCAGACTGAGTTTTTTTATCACTGTGAAGGACCGATTTTATTTTAAGCCTGTTTTATGGTGCAGACAGTGTTGTATTTCGACAGGCAATGAGCTAACATGTTCATTGCATTGCAGCTGGGGTTCTGCTTTCATGTCTCTGGGGCACAACCGTCACCTGACTTCTTTCTTGAGTCTGTCCTGCTAAGTACTCTATGTAATTCAAAAGAGCGAGCTAAATTTAGCTCATTCTTCAAAGTTAAAGCAAAAAGAGCAAAAAAAGGTCTTAATTTGCACTGTCACCATTTTGGATCTCTCGATGTATCTCTTGAAACTGAATAAAGCAACAGAGTCTGCTTGGCCTGATCTCTGATTTTGAGAAACTCCATTTATAGCAGTGCCAGATGGAAGTGCCAAGGTTTCTAATGTACTATCAGGTATGAACTTGATAGTATAAGAGGAGGTTTAAGAAGCTTCAGCCTCTTTAGTAACCCTGTCTAGCGTAACAAGCAATTGCAGCTGCGCAGAAACCGCAGCACTACATCTTCCAATCAACCCATATTTCCCCTGATTCCCACAAGAAAACAGTACTGTTTATAAAGGAAGACCAAACACAATTAAGCTGACCTTTGAAAATAATTCCCTCCTAAGACTCCACTATTATCATGTCTATCCAGGGCAAACAGGGCTCTGCCAATCATACCCTATTACTAGCATGACTCCTCTCAGAAAACTGACTCTTAAATGACCATAACCATCACATATGTGAACTTTCTGTTGATCCTCTCTCCAAACTGCACAGCATCCTAGTTATGCACTTCCATTTTTTTCTTGCACTGCCTATTACTGCCCAGGTGACTTCACTGCCCACAGTGTACACTCACTGTGTCTCCTTCTGTACTCAAGTCTGTGTCACATACACTATTTAACAAATTAATCCAAACAGGCAAATGACAGCCCGGAGCACTTCAAAGACATCTTGAATCCCAGAACTGGCTGATAGCCTGCATGTGGTGGAAAAAAAGCATTTTAATTAATCTGACTCTGCTGTAGTTAAGATGTGTTACTTATTGACCTGCTACATTACAGTGCAGATGCTTTACTCCTGCGGGCCAAGATGTGCTGCAAAATTTAAGAGAAACTAAGTTCTAATGAGGCAAGAGATACAAAGAGCACAACTTTATCCCTAGCTTTGATGAGAAATAATGTCTCAAGTCCCAGAGGCATTCAGTGACTGGCCCTAGGTCCAGAATGAGCTTGGGGCATGATCAGAAGCTAAACCCACGTATCCTGGGTGTCATTTCTACTAGAGTAGAAAACACAAAACCAAAATGGAAACTCAGAATTGAATGATCTTTTCAGCTATGGCTTTGCAAAAACAAACTGTCCGTAGAGAGAAGCTGTCCCACCATGTAATAATGTTAAATAAAAAATAACTCCCTAAGCAGAGAACAAGTAATCTTCTGTGAATTCATTTTGAGAGGCTCTGTTCCCATGGGGATCCTTTGATGTCTAATAAAAGGAGATCTCATACTACAACCTTTCCTTGTGGATTCTCTTCTCTTCAGCTGCTTTACTCATGCAGAAGCTGAATTTCCTTCAGCCCTCTGTTCTACAAATTTGTAAGTCAACAGTGACACAGGGTGGGGAGAAGAATCACAAACATATAATAAGCACGAAAAAACCAAAAAACCTCATTTCTCTATAAAAACAGACTGAAAGGAGACACCACCAGTACTGCTGTTACATGAAAACATGTTCAAGTTTGCACGACAGTTGCACCCAAGTCCAGCAAGTTTTTGAAAGCCTTTTCCTTAGTAAAGAGACCAACTTGAAATCCTGGAAGAAATCACCCTTAACAATCGGAGCATCCAGAAAACATTACGGAAACTTATTTAAGTTGGGTGATCAGGGCAAAGTCCTTCAAAAATATCAAGTGCTGTAGGTAGCATCCATATCTTGAAAGATCACTATCCCCTAGATCCATAGTGAACATGGTTACCCCACCAACCATTTCACAGTTGTCTTATGGGTAAAATTGCTAGACATCATTCAAGTAAACAGAACTGGGTATCCTGGTGGAGGCAGGCACCAGAACCTGCCAACTACTGTCTATTGTGTCTGTGCAACTGAAATTCAATTTTAATTTGAGCTTTTATAAGCCACCACCACCGTGCCAAAACCAACCACAAGTGAATCAGGTGCAATCAGTAATGTCAGAGAACAGCAACTGTAAGATGCCTGCCCACCCATTTGACAAGCTGGAGGACAATCTGTGCCATTTGGGGCTATCATCAAGCTAACACACCCACTGTGAACAGAGGTGGTGCTTTTGGAAACAGACAGCTATGACCTAACATCCAAGTCCAAGGGAGTTAATCAATGGCACCAGAGCTAGGCCAATGCCGAGACTGATTCTGTAAGAATAACAGTTTACCATCTTTGTAAAACCCTTTTTCTCATTCTTGCCTGGAGAGTCTTGCCCTCAAAACCTGTCATTTCCACAGTTAATCCTGTTACACAGTTCACACACAGTATTTTCTGTAAAAACTTGTGGACTTTCCAAAGCCAATTCAGCACAGAGGGTAGGTGTAACCACAGGAAAAGCAATAACAGGCAGAGGAAGTAATAATACTGCATATACTCCCTGCAATTTTATGCCTTCAAATAAGATCTCATAGAAAGAGGTAACTTCATCTGCACTAACCTAGACAATATTCTTTCCACCAAAGAAGTGAACTAGTACTAGAACTGCAGGGTCAAAGGTTTGAGTCAACAGTTGTAGATTAACTAGACACTAATTTTAACTAGTATAGGGAATGTAACACGAAAACTGAAAAGCAGATGTAGATGTGTGTGAATTGAGAAAGACTATCTCCTCTCGGTATAGATTGTCCTGTTACAAAAGCATGTCTTCAGTGTTGCAGCTAGCATTCCTGAAACAGTCTTTGATTGTTCTCCCCGTGATGCAGTAGATACAGTCTGTTACAGTACCTATTATTCCATACTGCTCACTTCTTTAATTCTAAACAACGAAGACTTGTTGCTTAGGAGTTAGGTAACTAGCAGGTGTTGTGTTTGCAGGTGAGTAGCATTGTCAGACCCTAGTAATGATTAACCTTGAAATGAAGAACTATAAATTAATGTGGTCCAGACATGGCTTGAAGACAAACCTCAACCTTATAAGGAAAGAAAGAAACAGGTTCACAAAGAGTTCACTACCCTGCCGACCACCAGAGACCACCCAAGACCCTCAAGAAGACCCTAAAGGCTTTAGTGCGCATGTGTCTAGGATGATGTAATATTATAATTAGTTCTCGGAAATGTAATGAATATGTAAAAGAGAAATTTAAAATATGTATGAGAAGCATGGATATAAACAGAAAGGTGATTAGACCAGGTGTGCTTGATTTGTGGCAAGTCAACCGAGCACCCAGGCCTGAATAAAACAATATCTCTCCTGAGCGTGTGGAATTGGTTACGCTGGGCATGAATCCGCTTTTCGGACAACAGT
>NW_009186041.1:0-6702 GCF_000690835.1 Fulmarus glacialis
CCCGCAGCCCGGCTCTGCCCCCCGGGGGGGGGTCCCTGAGGAACGGGGCGCTGCTGCGGGGGGGGAAGCGTTGTTAGAGTTACAGAACGGGGACCGTTCACGGTCATCTACTCCATCGCCCAGGGACGGGAGGTGGCTCAGAGCCCCTGGACACATTCAGGCTCCACCTGACCTTGAGTAAGTCCAGGGATGGGGCATTTCCCACCGCTCTGGGCAACCTGTGTTCTCTCCCCACGCAAAACGAGCTCTCAACGGTGAAAGTCTCATCGAAAAATGCACGCTGGGCGCTTCTAGTTCATTTGCCAGAAAGAATGACTATTGCCTGTTGGACTTTCCCTAGCCCCATACACTTGTTGAGCAGAGGGGTGTTGCCGGCTTTATTTTAAGAGGAACCCAGAAACAAAGACAGCTGTGGAGGAAAGAAGCTCAGAACAGGAATTTTTTCCATCAAGAAAGGGTTGTGTCCTCCTTCCTCAGAAAGGATGGAACAGCCGCTGAGCAGTCACCAGCGCTTCTCCCTGCCCGGCTGTGGTCAGGGAAGGAACAACCGGCGCTTCCCCCGCATCCCACATCCCTGCTCATCCACACCCCCCCTCCTCATCCCCACTCACATACACGTGAGAGAGGCATTTGGCCACAACCGTAACATCCAAGAGATGATTCACTGTCAGTATTAAAACAGACAATGGCAGCATGATTGGCACAGCGAAAAGCGATAGTTTGTACTACTAAAATAAATCACCTCCTCCTTGTTTTGAAGGAACAACACAGCAGCGTTCACATGTAAATGCATGTGAGAATTGCAAATGCATTCTTCTATTTCTTTTGGTGAATACGTTAAAAAGAAGAAAAAAAAAAACCACTGTTCCACTTAAAACTGAACAAAACAGCCAAGTAACTTGCCCTTCTTCTCTAACAGTAGCAAAGGCTGGGCAACAAAAGAAAAAAGTCACTTTAACTGCTTACTCAGCAGAGGAGAGGTTGGAGAAAGTGGAAAGGACCCAACGAGGCATGAATATGCTATCCCACAATCGCGCTGGCTGCTAACATGACGAACATCTGCAGCACAAAAACAATGTAAGCAGTGTAACAATCTGAAAATCCCCTTTTTTTTTTTTTACTTTAAGAGTGACTTCTTTGTTACTGCTAGCAGTAGTAAATTTTACACTAAAAAGAAATAACTCATGTAAAAGTAAAGGGAGCTACAAATCTTGAAGAAGGCGGGTGCTATACAACACTGCATCTGCTATGCCATAATTAGAGCTGCAATCACAGTCACAGCGAGTATTTTCGGGAAGACATACAGCAGTCATTTGTTATCAGCGTCAGACATTCAAGGAAATCATTTGTGCAACCTGTAAAGATGTGGTTATTCTTTTAATTGACAAGCAAGCCTACTCTGCACACAAATGCTATTTTTAAAGACAAAGGTCATCTCCCCTTTCACCTTTTAGTCAAATTTTGCACAAATTCATCCCCCTTCCCAGCCCTTTTTTCATATAAAACTAAGCCTTTCACTGTCTTTGATATTTGTTTATTCCCACTGAGAAGCGACCCTTTGGGTTAAGGCAGATTTTTCAAGTACGTGGTGATGATGTATTGTGTGTTTTCTTCTTACAATAATGTTTCTTGCAAAATTTAAAAAAAAAAAAAAATCACTGATATTTCTGAATGTAAACACAAATCACACATGATGGTTCTGAAAACTCCGAGGTGACGGTGCAGTGATGTAAATGGGATGAAGAACACAGTATCTCACTCTCAGCCAAATCCATCGCTTGTCCCCCTGTCCCTAGAAGAGACAGGACTTGCTACTACATTTTTAATTCTATATTTACTTTGGTCTTCAAGCTGAAAAAGAATAAGGCAACAGGATTGCAGGAGAATTCCATGACAGCCAGGAAAAGGAGCAGATTTTCCAGAGAGACTTCTTTGATTGAAGGCTTGATGCTTGAAGAAGTCGCTGAGCGTCACCATGAGTAGCAAAAGGCCAGTACCCCTGGGAGGCAGCCAGTGCTAAGTGCATGCAGGCTGCAAGGTGTGAGGGAGAAGTGAAAGACCCAGTTTGAGGATTTTCCATTTCATTATGTAAGTTTTCTAGTTCTTTTTCGTACTCCATCCTCACGTAAGTCCACGCCAGGGTAAAAACATAGAGTGAATTAAGCAGTGGTTAGCTAGAAAGCTAGACTGCAAACAGAGGAGGATCCCTCATGTTAAGAAACCAGCCTGGAATTGTTCATCGTGAAGCTGCATGTTTCCACCTGATCTTTTCTTCCTTCCCATGGGTACACGAGAGTTGCACTGCCACACCACTCCCTGCGAAATCCAGCGTACGCTGCCACAGCGCCCACAAACAAAATCCTGGAAAAGCCTATCGTGACAAGCATCTCAAATACTTATTGGTGAGAGCTCCAAAACCGGAACAATCTCACGTATACAAGTTTACTGAAGGGCAACAACCTCATTAACCTTAACTGCTCTTAGCTCATGTCCCCAGATCCTGGGCATTCACCTTCGGCAACACAGTTTTAGGTGTAGTCAAAGAAAACAAATGCTCTTGCTCAGTACCGACACGTCAGTACTCTTCATTCTCCACAATCCCAGCAAACCAGCACGAAACGTAACCAAGCTAGCCTAACCACGCAGGGAATCGCGGCTGGTGTGAACTGACAATACATCTAATAACCGCACAAGCTGTCTCAGAGAAATGCCCAAACACCCCAGTAAGCCCTAAATATTCAAGACTGCTAAAGCCACTCTTCCTCGTTCAAAGCAGTTAGGAAAAAAAAAAAAAAAAATTCTAGCACGTGGATTGCATTTCCTTCACCAAAGCAAAATTATTTGCTGAAAAAATACGTAGGCATAATCAAACTTTTAAGATGGGGAATTGCACAGGAAGTAATTTTTAACCTGCTTGAAACAGAGGGCTGCAGTCACACAGATGATCACCCCTCCGCAGTTTATAAAAGGGGTGTCACATCTCCGACCCATACCTATCAACCCACAGAACCTAGTGCAGGGTCAATGGCTACTCATTTTATGATCGGGCAGTTCCCACGAATGAGGGTTTAGATGATCAGGGAGATTAGTGTGTGGAAACTTCCCACGGATATATCCTGTCGGCTATGTTGTTTCGAGGCCTGTATTCATTACACCGAAGTCCAGGTGCTTAGCTGAAGTGCCTTAATCCACCCAATATCTGAACCACATTCCAGTGAACAACCTTTCAGGTTAACAACGTACAATTGCCTCCCTTCATACAGCTTTGATGAAGGGGATTCCAACCCCAGCTTAAATTTACTTTATGGAACTGGAAAGAAATTACGCACCAAAAGCGTGAAGCAACTCCCTGCAAGTTCTTCAGCAACGTGCTGGCCAGCCTCTCCGCAAGCGTTGCCAGAAGTCTCCTGTAGCACATTAGCAGTAATGTCAGCAGTATTAAATGAATTCCTTTAATTTGAAAATTAATCAGTCGGGAAGGGCTTCCTTACTGAGTTTTGCTTGGGTGTTTTCCAGACCTAGGACTCCCACTCCCAAATGCACTCACGTAGGCACGTAAACCAAAGCCAGAGAAGAATGTCCTCTTCGCAACCGTTGGCAGATGACAGTAGGTGATGCTGCAGTTGGATCACTGCTGCTATGTAAGCCATCAGGCTTATAACTCGCTCAGGCATGTCTACATTCTGTCAGACAGTCACTAGCTTCCCCTTTTCTATCACAGATGTTTTTCTAGTAGAAAATCAGCTGGAGTCATTCCTGGTTACTTCCACAATTAAAAAATTTAATCTTACAAGACCAGCTCTATTCCTACTGAATTCAACAGCAGCAGATACATAAATTTCAGATGTCTAAAAATCCCGCCATTACAACAAACAACAGAGATCAGAAACTTATCTTACAGTGAAACTAGGACTTCTTTCTACACCTTGACCTTACTTCATATTCTGCACCTGTGCTATTTATACTTTAAAAAAAAAAAAAATTAGGAAATCATTGTGAGTAAGTCAGAACACTTCCACGTTCCACATTTTGGAAGCTGAAGGCTCAGGGGGATCTTATCAATGGGTACAAATATCTGATGGGATAAAGTAAAGACGACTGAGACAGGCTCTTCTCAGTGGTGCCCAGTGACAGCACAAGAGACAATGGGCACAAACTGAAATACAAGAAATTCCATTTAAACATAAGAAAAAAAACTTTGTAAATGTACAGGAACAGATTACCTAAGTGGACTATGAATTCTCAATCCTTAGAAACACTCAAAACTTGACCGGACACAGCCCTGAGCAACCTGCCCTAGCTGACCCTGATCCGAGATGGGGGTTGGACTAGACCGTCTCCAGAGACCCCTCCTCACCTCGACCGTTCCGCAGTGCTACAAATACAGAGCCTTGATTCTATAGCTTTTAGTAGTTGTTAAAGGCATTAAAATACTCAGGTGTTCCAGTTGAGTAATTGCAAATAGTCATTCTTAAAATGGGGACACCTGTATTTTTCAGTTGCTTCTATGTTCAGCATTGTATTAAAAAACAAAAACCCCTCTAAGTATCACGTGCGGGAAGTGCTCTGTATCTACTGAGCAGTATGCCACAGATGATCATCTGGGATTTTATCGACTCGCCACTACAGGAGTTTCTGCTGGTTACCTTGAGCTGACCCCTCAGCTGCCATCTGTCCCCCCCGATAAGAGAACAACAACAGAGTGAATCAGCGGTGGATGAAAAGCCATCTATGGTTTACCACGGAAATCATTAAACCAAACCGTAATAGGAAAGAGTTAAAGTATGCATTTAATTATACCAAGAAGTTTGAACAAATTAGTTTTACAATGATGAAATGAAGTTAAATAACACGTATCGCAGAAGTGAGCATTTTTCCACGCTGTTATACAACTGTTCCCTATTTGTTCCCTCCTCAATGAACACAGCACAAACAGAATCAGTAGCAGAAAAACAAAGGTGCAAGCAAGAAAAAAACTTAAGAGACCAAGGAAAACGTTTTTATCCTGCTCAACAGATAATCAAATTATTCCTTTTTAACTCGGTAGGCACATTTTATTGCCCTCCTCCCCCCCTCCCCCCACAGTTTGCTCTGTGTAAAAATTCTGAGTGAAATCCTGGCCCTGATAAAGGCAAGGGGAGTTTCATTGTTGACTTTATCCAGGCTAGACAACCATTACCATTTAAACACAAAAATATCTCCCGCTAATACAACGGTCATCCTTATGCAAGGAGCAAGCAGGGCTTTTAACATACAAAGCTTGAATCGGAGACCACAGAAAATGCTTATTATTTTGTTTAATGCAAAGTGGATACAACCTAATTTCTTCACTCAATTCTGTGTGCTCCTTCATATGAAAGGATTCATTTCTTGAGAGAAGGAGAGGGGGTGAAACAACAACAAGATCTAACTACTGGTCAATTCAGATTAATTTAATTTCATTTTCCTCAGCGTATCTTTCTATTGTCAGCATGGAAAAAGAACTACAATGGAAGACCAATGGTTGAATCACTTGCCCACAACCACTGCTGACAGATACTGAGCAGATTAACCGTACGGCCACAAACCCTTGGCTACCTGTGTCTGACCGGGGACACGCAGCAATAGCCAACGCAAGTAGGACTTGAGACGGAGGCCTGAGGTGCGGTGCAGGCGGGTGCCCGACCTGCTGAGAATCCAGACGGCTCCACTAAGGGAGCTGAGCAGGACCTATCATTTCAGACATTTGCTACCTCAAGCAAAGAGCTGGATACGGTCTTAAATTTTTCTTATACCTAGTTAAGTATGGGACCAGGGAAGAGGAAGAGATGAACAATCTTTACTACAAGAAAAATTGAGGTTCTAGCCCAAACTGTAACTCACAAAAATAGCTCAGCACAATGACCAAAGAGGTGGGTCAGTGTTTGTTTCTACTGTACCTCCTAATAAGCATATTCCTCCAACCACGTGTCATAGTTTTCCACTAGAAATAACCTATTATGTTGTGTTTAAGAAATACTGCAATGTCACACAGTTTGCACCTGAACCATGTGACAAAGCCATCCTTCCTTAACCTGGATTTATGGTACGCAGCTATCATCGACCCGGTAATGCATCTTCTCAGATAGCCAAGAAATACAAAGCCACCTTCCAAGAAATACACCTGATGTGTACTTCCATTCTTTGAATCAATCGTGTTTGAAAAGGAAAACCGATAGAAATAAAACAAATAACCCATCCCGGCTCCACTTTGCTCCTCGTTTCCGACTTCAGCACCCCGGCCGCGGACAGCAGCGCCGAGCCCGCCCCTTCCCACCCCACCGCAGAGGTGTCTTCTGCTCGCTCCCTTCCTCTGCCTCAACCGCCGAACACCGGCCCAGCCCAAACGCCTGTCGTTGCTGGTTGCCACGCAGTGGAAAGCCAGCAAAGAGTTCTGTCGCAAATACCCTCGGGTGGCTCGTTTCCCCAGATGAGGATCTGTTGTCGGTAGCAATCTCGAAGCAAAGAGGGTTATCTGTCTGCGTGTTCTTGGCGTCACGCAACAATACGTAGTACCCTCTTCCCATCAGTCAAATATACCGTAGCTGATGACGCACAGTAATACTGAGAATGCGTATTACAGAAAAGGTTCTTCTTTCAAAGGTCAGTATTGCCAAATTGTGAAAATTTCACATCCGAGTTTGATACTGTCAACAACTTGCATATGTGTTTTTAAAAAAAAAA
>NW_009186042.1:0-16707 GCF_000690835.1 Fulmarus glacialis
ATATATAAAAATATTCCTCCAAAAGGTTTTATTTGTGTTTTTATGATCCACCAAATCACTCCCACTATGAAATAAAATTTAAAAAATAAAAACTGTAAGAGGCTGAAGAAGCTACCAAAGTTTCCCAAATGATTAATTAACACCTTGTCCCTCTCTTTCTTACTGTGCAATTCAATCACATTTACTTTACGCAAACTTCAGTTCAGTCTTTTCATTTTTCTAATCTTATAAATAGGAAAGTAGCCCTGGATAAGCTTTTTTCCCCCCTCCTGTCCCCTCAGAACATAATTAATTCCACTCTCCCTGTTGTACCTTTTCTCTGAAATTCTTGTTGCTGATTATCAGAGAAAGAAGCAGAAAACACTACTATAAAAATAATTATTAAAAAAAATCCAGATTTTTTGTCTCTTTTTTTCTTCTTTTTTCTTGGTGATGGCAACACAGGGGTAGCATAACCTGGTTTCCTTCTTAGAAGAGAACATGAATGCACATGCACTTCTACACTTGGTCACTGCCAGGTGTCAAATATCTATCTATCTGTTCCCATAGCAAAAAGAAAATGATCCACAAAACTGTACAACTACTTCTTGTTGCCAAGTAGGTGAGGTAAATCATCACTAAAGATAAACACCACTTATCTCCATACTCCAAGTAGGGAGTAAATTTGATTGCACATCAAGACATATCCAGGAATCAAGACACAAAATCACTTGAATAAATTACCCGAATTAAGTTCAAAAACAAGTTAGATGCCTCCCTTTGCCCACATTGTTCCAAACATTCAAATCACTGTTTAAAAAAAGTCTTCTAAATGTCCATCCAAAATTTTCTTTATGGTCCCTTTTGGTCTTCTGCTAGTACTGGCTCGTGGTTAAAAAGGCCCTTTCCCCTCCTTTCTCCGATACTAGCAAACATGCATCCTCCCCACCTTTGTTCACCCAGCTGGGCTGCCCTAGGACATATCTGCACGGCAGGGACGGGCTGGGCCCTCTTGCAGCTCACGTGGAGCCCAGAGCAAAAGCAGAATGGGGATCCCCCTCCCCGATCTGTGCAGTTTGTTCTCATTCTGCAGGGAGTACTGCCACAACAGCCCCGCGTGGTGCTTAAGCTGAGAGGCCCCATCGAGGTCCCTGTGTTGTATTCCACTGTGAAGCGCAGCTGTTCCCTAGACCCCCGCTTTCCCTTCATTCTCCGCTTCGCCCTTCTCTGCACCCAGTGCAGTTTGAAGTCATTTTCCTTCAACATCAGTGACCGGAGTCCGTCACCAATGCTTTGTCCAACAGCACCAATGTTTCCCTGCGGTTACTGGAATATTTCCTTGTATCTGATAAAGCAGTTATATCCCTGGACTTTTTTTTAAGGGATATATCACATTAGCAGCTCACAGCCATTCTACAACTGGGTAAGATTTAGGCAATTCCTGGGAATTGCTAAGAACTTCCTAATTTTCGCAGCGAAATGGGACCGTACGACAGCTGTCGCAACCTGTATCATGACCGAAAGGGCAGCTCACCTTCATTTATGGAGGAGAAACAATGAGAGGACAATGAAAAAACACCACTGGTGAAGTTGTTTGTGCTGTCAGAGGAACACCGTGCTGGCACACTTCAGGGGTGTTAAGTGAGGAGCCAAAGCCTGAACGAACCTAGCTAGGGATGCCTAAAGACACAAGCGCTGCTCAATCTTTCCCCAGGCTCAAACACTCAAAACTGCGCTTCAGTGTACAGGTCCGACATCAAAGATGCCAGGTGCTTACGCCGGTGAACTTGCAACCAGTTACTACACCCCAGCATCCGAGTCCACCTGCATTTCAAAGAGAGATGTGGGAACTACCCCTGTGCAGAAGGAGATGCTACCAAAGACACCGACAGTGGGGTGAGCCGCATGGCCCTCTGGATGCCAGAATTAATCTTGCCCTTTACCACAGATATCTTTTGAAAGCTTTAAAATGTATTTCTTGAGATTGCATTCAGTCTTCAAGTCCGTACAAACATTTGATGAGTTTTACCTTTCTTCGTTTGCTGTTTAACTTACAGAATAAATAAATGTTAGTCATTGCTTAATGAATTTCAGCCTCTCTTGGACAAGAAAATATTAATTGTTTTGGTTAAATACAATTCATTAAGCTGTCAGGAATATTCCAGTATATTTTAAATATTCTATTACAGTGTACAGAGAAATGAAAATGGTCTGTTCAAAGAAATGTAAATTCCTATTACTTACAAAAATGAAACAAAATGTGAACGTTTCTAGGAAGGCTCCTTCTTACTGAGTGAACAGTTATTCTCTCACATACATTTCAAAAAAACTAGAGAACTCTGTCTTACTATAAAAGATTAAATAGTTTTTTTTCAATGAATACTTTTGTAAAAGAAAAGAACCAAATAAACAGCTTGCCAAATGAAGCAGATATGAATATTTTTTCATGTATAAGAGGTAACAGATCAAGCCAAAATAGCACCTTTCCTATTTTCAATGGAGAAGAAAATGTTTTACTCAAACATTTATGTAACTACCAAAAATTTTGTGGTTCAGAGAGAAATACCATACAGTTGTCATTCATGTCATCAGTTTAGACTAAATATTTTAGAAATCCATGCTGCTATTTACACTTAAGCAAATTCCCCCTTGATTTAACCTACTTTATGAAGTTCCTTTGTGAGATACCCACAATATACAAAGAAGGAAAAGCCTAAATGAAAGTTAAAAACCAAAACAAAACTAACATACTTACTTGGAACAAATGGGTCACTAAGATTATACTATCCTCTTCATCTGTGGCATCCATATCACTGTTTTCCAGACTTTGCAAAACACAGCTATTAAAACCGTCTTCTGTGTCTCTGACACATCCATACATCATGTTATCAGACTGAGTAGCTCACACACCCGTGAAAAGTACTCACAACTCCCCAGTGACTTTTGCCTGGGATGAAAATGTATATGGTAAAGGTTTGCATGGGTAAACAAATACAAGCGCTGGTTTTGAGTAGGAATGAAAACAAAAATTACACATAGAAGGTGTAGACATTCCACTTGAATAAACAGTGCTTTGGACCATTTGCTATTCAAAATCCCAAGATTAGTGTAGCTAGTTATCTCCATGTAATGGGAAACAACATCAGGATCGCATAAGTGAAGCAAAGAGAAAAGATTGTAATGCTCACTTTAAAAAGGGTTTCCATGGAAAATGCAGGAAACAATTTCCTCATAAAGTGACGTGCTGGAAAGAAGCTGGAAACACTATACATGAATAGAATATATAATAAAGTACCAGCATTCCTGTAGCTTTAAAGACAATAAGGTTCAAAAATGGAGAACTCATGTTTTGATAAAACCTGCAGAATTTAGGAGATGATGGATGTTACCAAAGCAACAGAGGAGTTGACATGTATCTAAATCATAGGCAAGATTTTGTAGTCAGAGAAAACAGCTGTGTAAGAGCTGTACATGGAGGAGGTAAAGCAAATGCCATCAGTGGTATGATTCCAGATTTATGAGAAAAAATCATTTGTTGTGCTAATTTTTGATGCTCTTTTTTCATGACAAGTAGCATATTCTATGCCACTAGCATCTTTGCTGACTTCATGATATGAGTTATGATTCACTGTGAGTATACCAGCCTGCAATGCCTTGAAAGATTCAGAACAACAATTTCCTTTCAGAGTAAGACGACTATGCAGCCCTTTCTAGCCCCTCCTTTTTCTTGGTGGTCAGGAGCTGGTAAAGTCATTGCTTTCTGCTGCTGCATCTTCTTTATCCTTCCTTCCTCAAGGACAATCTCTCTGCTTGGACAGAAATGGGAGTGAATTAAAAAATGGAATTTTGGATAAGTGAACTTGTCAAAAACGCTAAAAGCTCAGACCATATGGCCAGATGTACACAAAAGTCTGTGCCCTTGCTCTGTTTGTTTTAGTAGAACAGAAATACCCTTACTGACCTTCAGTAGGCTTTGGATCTAGATCATGTATTATAATTGTTTTAATGCTCACACTTTTGCATCTACTTTAGGTGATGAACAGTATGTCAATATTCTTAGTGAACACTTTGTTCTTTGTATCCCAACAGCAACCTGATGTCGTTGGCCTTGCTTTGAGTGGGGAGTTGGAGTAGATAGCCTCTAGAGATCCTTGCCAACCTGAATTATTTCATGGCTCTATGATTGCTTAAAAAAATAAAAAAGTCAGAGGTATATATTTACTTTTGAGTGTGCTAGCTGGCCAAGGATGAGGTACCAATTCATTATTGCAGTGCTGTATTGTACGTAAGGCTATCTCCAGATTTGCTTGTTTCTATGATGTTTGCGGCCACATTTTCTTAGAATAGTGTAGCACTGTGCATTAGTTACCTCAGGTGGGACATAAGGGGCAACATGTCTACTTATATAAGGACATCCAAATCCGCATCATGGACCATTTCCACAAAGAGTTTAGATCTATGCTGTTTTGGTGAGTGAGAGCATTATGTTGTATGGACACAAGATTTGGCATGTCATTTGGCTCTGTTTCCCAGTGTTGATGTGGGATGAGAGTCCTTGCAATGGCCACAGTATAGGGAAAAAAATGAGGGAGAAAGCAAAGCAGATCAGATACACAGCAGTAAGAGGATTAGAAATCTTTTCTGGTGGGTAGGTTGTGGAGTACAAAGATTAAAGCAGCTTTTATTACTTTTTTGCTGGAATTATTGTAGAAAGCCTGTTAAAAGGAATGATTAGTAGGAACAAATCTGAATGAATAAGAAGTCTCCATTTGTTAAACAAGTGCCAAGGAATATTTTGGATGAATATTCCAATGCTGTGGAAAACAAATGAAGAATATGGTACAAAGGATTCACTTTGCTTTGGAGGAACATAGGTAATTGGGAGAGAGAGTAGGAAAACAAGTGATTCAGAGGATATAGTGACCATGAAAAATGTTCATACATGGAAAGGAAATGGAAGCAGAGAGCAAAAGCGGGGAGAAAACACCAAGCCAGGCATTTCATCATAGAAGTTTATCAGGTTTGTCAAGCATGATGTCCCTTTGGTGAATCCATGCTGACTACTCCTGGTTACTTTCTTGTCTTTCATGTGCCTGGAAATGGTTTCCAGGATAAATTGCTCCATTGCCTTCCCATGGATTGAGGTGAGGCTGACCAGTCTGTTGTTCCCTGGATCCTCCTTCTTGCCCTTCATGAAGACAGGAGTGACATTTGCTTCCCTCCAGTCCTCAAATGTCTCTCCCAGTTGCCATGATTGTTCAAAGATTACCAAGAGCAGTCTCGCCATGACATCAGCCAGGTCTCTCAGTACTTGTGGGTACATCCCATCAGGGCCCATGGACTCATGTATGTCCAGTTTGATTAAGCATTCCCTGACCCGATCATCTTCCACCAAGGCTAAATTTTCCTTCCTCCAGATTATCCCCGTGGTCTCTGGGGCCTGGGATTCATGAAGGCCAGTCTTGTTAGCAAAGACTGATGTGAAGAAGGCATTCAGTACCTCAGCCTTTTCCATGTCCAGTGTCAACAGGTCCCCCACCTCATTCAGCAGCAGAATCACATTTTCACCAGTCTTCCTTTTGTCACCTGTGTACTGAGTGTCTGTTCTTACTGCCTTCGACATTCTTCATCACATTCAATCCCAGTTGGGCTTTGCCTTTCTGAACCCTGTCTTTGCATGCTCAGACAGTATCTCTGTATTCCTCCCAGGTTACCTGTGCCTGCTTACACCTTCTCTACACTTCTTTCTTATCTTTGAATTTTGCCAGAAGCATCTTGTTCATCCATATAGGCCTCCTGGTATTTTTGCCCTGCTGGTTGGGATGGACTGCTATTCAATTGATTCATGCTTAGTGATACAGGGCCACCTTTTTAAGGAGATAAATGTAGAATCATAACATGAAAATACGTTTCAGTTGTGAGAGACTAATAAATATGCACATTTTATTGTTCTACATGTATGATCTGTAAAATCTTAAAAGGTAACAGATCAGAAATATTTCATACTGTTTTAAACAGAGGTAAATGAAAAATTCGAACTTTCATTTGCAAGAGGTAGTGCCACTTTTTCATTCAAAACCAGGACAGACCTTTTTTTTTTTTTTTTTTTTTTGTGTCTAAAACTTTTGTGACTATTTTAACTCAGAAACTCTCTACAGTATCACATGTCTTATGGGAACTGTACTTTGGGTGAATTATACCCAGACTCCTAGCAGTCTGTAATCCAAGGCCTTGTTTGGTATAGCACAGCTGTGTCATCTTGGCACAGTTTTACTGAGAAAATTGTTGCTAAGGTGTGAGAACATACGTGAATCAAAGCTGTGCAAGATAAGCAAAGTGAAAACCTAGACAGAGGGTAGTTGTTGAAATCATGATAGTTAGCAGCTTACAGATTCAAGAGGAGAAATGCTGGCACAAAAAGGTGTAAAACCTCAAAAAAAAAAAAAAAAGAGCAGAGGATGGAATAGAGCAATTCACTGCCTGAACACTACAAACTCCTCACATTCGTCACTATCCAGAGTCATGTTCCTTGACATGAGCCTTCTCTCTGATATCTGCAGGTGGATTTTAGGAGGTGAAACCTCTCAAAGGAAGGAAATCCACTCCACAGGAGAATATAGTAGAATCTTTTATTCTTAGCTCTTATCATATAGTATAGCAAAATGAGGAGATGCAGACTAATGTCAGATTGAATCACTTTCAGTTTGAGGAGTCAATCCAAAAGATTCAAATGTCTTCTTTCAGTTTGCCCACCGGGGAATAGAAAACAATAATAAAATGGAAATTTTTGCACATAAAAATACAATTTCACAGATACTACATGTTCACTGAGGAAAAACTAATGGAAAACATCAGATGAGCTCTAATTTCAGTTTCAGCTCAAAAATTCTTTCAAAAGTGAATCTATTTTTCTTCTCATAAAAATAATGCAAAAATTTTTTGGAAGTGGTGAGAAGGTTGTTGAGCCGCAAAAATGTTGCAGCCGAGAGAGATTTAACGTGATCCAATTAAATGTATTTATTTTAGCAAAGAACTGTGCTTGTTAAGTCATTTTGAAACCAGTATACAAACCAGTCATGAGAGTTTTGTGCAAGTACCGCACCGTTCTGTACAGCTGCTGTAAGAGACTGAAGGCACACTGGTAAGATCATCTCCCTGACCCCAAGCCAGTCTTCCATCCACACAGGCATGAGGCAGCAGCAGATCAGCATCGGTCCCCATCACTTTCTGACAAGCTCTGCTCCAACCCCGCCTTTCCTGCTGGAGAAAGCTGTATCCCGAGGTTTCCTTCACGTGAAAGGCCAGCCTGGCAAAATGCCGGTGCAGATGGAGCCCCAACCAGCCTCCACCAGCAGCGTGGGATGCCGCCGGGAGGGATTTCTCCTGCACAGGGCTCCATGACATAACTGTACGAGGCCACCCTGTGCAAAGTACGAAAAAGATGTTTTGTAAAGCTGAAATGAGTGGGCACAGCAAGTGAAAAAAATGGTGAGACTGGTGTAAGGCATTTTATGAGTCATTACCTCAGAAGGATTTTATTGTGGTTCTGGGAAATGAAGAACTGGGGGCTCATTTGTAAAGCTTTCAGAGCTGCAGGTGAAACACTGCCTTCAATAGGGGGATTCATGAAAGTCCAAACTGGAGGATGGCACACTAAAACATAACTTGCCAAACTAGTAGGCTAGCTTTTATAATGGTAAAGCAGTGCCTCAGGGAAATCTGAATGTTCTTTCACTTTCTGTGAATGAATTACATGGTTCATGTCAGCAGCTAATACTTAGTTAAACATTTTACTGAATGTAGCCTTCTGATCCTGTGCTCACAAACAAAAGTCACTTGCTATAAGAAATAGTGAAGACGCATCAGTAGCTTTTTTCTTTTTTTTTCTTAAACTCAGGAGTAATTTTAAATATCAAACACTTCCTCATTAAATCTCTTCCATAAGGATGGGGTGGAGAGGGCAGAAGATTAAAATCACCTTGTTGCACAAAGCATACTACAATCTCACATTATCAGTACAGTACAGGTTTGGATAACTCATATAATCAGTCCATACACAGGGCACTAAGTTTTGCTCACGGCAGAAACCAGAGAAGGGAGAAAGAAAGGCTCTTTCTTTGAGACAGCAATGACCCTCTGGAGAGTCCCTGATAGTTGAATTTGAATTGAACTTCCAATTTCAGAATTTCAAAGAGAAATTTCTTTCCATACCACTCACTGAAGGGGAGTGGTGGCTGTCCTCACTGCCCTGTACATCAAACCTGACCTTTTCCCAGGACAACAGGGCAATGCATCATCCTCTGCGTTCAGCCTCAGAGCTGGGGGCATTTAGTGGAGCTAACGCATGGGGTGGTTCTGTGGAGGCAGAGTATGATTGGTGCCAAAGCAACAGGAAAAAATTATCAGCAAATCTTTCTACAAATTCTGCTGCCTTACTGCCAGATAGGGACTGTCAAAGGCTAAAATCAGAAGAATTTCCATGAGAACTGCAAAAGACACCTTCAGTGTACCAGGTCTTCTCCCTGTCAAATGTGAAGGTCCTCCTGCCAAAAGGTACCAGAGTGTTACTTTCACAGTGGTGGGATAGCCCCTGTTTCTCTGGCCTATGAAATGGTTAAACCTTTGCCCTCAAAACATTCAGCCTAAGGCAGAGAACAATCATGGAAAGTTTCAGCCCAACCCGTTAAAGTTTGGCAAAGCCATAACCAGCTTATAACAGAGGCTTGTAATTAGAGCGGGTCGGAACATTCTCAACTAAATGAAATTTCATCGAAATATGCTGTTTCATCCAAGCCAAAACATTTTTCAAAGACATATCTGTTTCCACAAAGTTTTTGTTGGGAAAGCTGAGAGAGAAAGCGTGCTCACACACTATATACTGAAGATTAAGTCACTAGTTTGGGACGCAAGAGAATCAAGTTTAGGGCCTGACTCACAGTGGTCTGCAATAAAAAACTGTGCGCTGCATCAGGAAGAGTAGGTACAGAGTATCCCAAATGCCAAAGTAGCACCATGGCAGGACTATCAATAAAAAATAACACATCACGAGAAATATGTTTTGATTATGACGTTCAAGAGATTTTATGTCTTCAAGTGCCACACACAAAGTTATATTTTTAAACATTGTAAGTTGACCTAAAAGGGAGCTGACCTCTTCTAGAAGTCTGCACTTCTAACTAGAAATGTTAGGGAACATTTAAACTTTTAAAAGTCCATTTAAATTGGCTCCAGCTAAAGTTATCAGATACAATTCCTTTTACATGTTCCCCGTAATTTAAACAGAATACTTGGTGACAACCACCATAACAGATTCAGAAATAATTCAGCAGTGTAGTCACAAAAGCATTGTACCCGATTTGTTTGGCGGGGTGTCAATATCAGGCTAAAGTCCAACTAAAGCCCTCCCAGACCTCATGGTCTGGAAGGGGAAGGTGGAGGAGCTCCTGTATGTCTTTAAAATGGCAGCCACTGGCAAAACAGAAGAGCAAATTAGCTTCTCCAGGTACACAAGTTCCCAAGACTCTGCACAGAACAGAACATACTGGGAGGGTATATATAGAAAACCAGAAAGAGCCACAATTCAGAGGGCTGCAAATGTGGAAGGGGAGCAAACCCTGCAAACTCTTATCAGTAAGTGCAGTTCTGCACTTAAACAGATCATAAACATTTTTTTAAAAATGACAGTCCATTAAAAAAGGGGAAGAAAAGATGAACTTTACCAAGTAAAAAATCCTTACTTTTTTATTGTTGTTTTTCACATTTTAGACATGTATGTGAATTAGGGAATAATAAGAGAAAATATGTTTGCAATTAAAATGTATTTCATACTGCGGTAGGTCCTTCCATCAATTACAGTGAGGTTTGAGGCCTACAAGTCTTGTCCAAATAAAGAGAGAGATCAGAACTTTTCATTTCTAAAGGTGTAAGCAGGAAGTTGTTGCACTGCTGAGTTGAGCTGAGGTAAACCTTTGCTTTCATGCACTATTACAGTGTATTTAGCTTCTGCAATTATTTTATTTCCTAAAATATCACATTTGGTGCACACCTGCTTTTTTGAAGATTATCCAAAGGCTTTTTGACATAAATGTTGGGCTTATAGCATTCACTGCCCTACTATGTTATTGCACATGTCAGCAGAAAGGAGTCGTATGATACAGAAGACTGGGATCATACTTAGACAATTTCATGTAAAGAATAATACCAGCACTTTTTTTTTCTAAAAACATATTTTCTCACTTAGAAACACTGGGTTCTCCAGCTTTTTTTATTTCTTAGCATATCATTCTCAAAAACATTTAATTTCTGTTAATCGTACAATCTATTTAAAAACAAAAAACAAAACCAAAGAAATCTCATCATTTCAAAGCAACAAACAGCTGCAGTATTCAAAATCTGGAACTCTGTTCTCAAACCGTTGTGATTTGTGGCAATTCCTCCTCCCTGAACAACAAAGACTTCAAAGTGGCCAAGATCCGAAGTTTCTTGTTAAAGTTTTGTGAGGTGAAGTTGGACTACATAAGATATTTTTCCAGAGATTGAGGGTTGTTGGCAAACATAAAGAGTACTGGAACAATGTTAATGAAAAATAAATTTTCTTAGCAATTGTGAGGAAAAAAAAATGCATATTTGTCCATTAACTCTTATGTTGCTATAACCAGGACAAAAAGAAAGGCAGGTCATCGCTCCTGATGATAACTAATAAATAGCCAGTTGTTACTGAATATATTCCAAATATATAGGATTAGTTACATTTTGTGTGGTGTTTAAAATTATTTTCACTTTGTTACCAATTGTTACCAAGGACTTGCCCTGGCAAAGCTTTCATTGTTTTAACTGCTGTGGTATCAGCATACACATAAGTGAATGAGGAGAGAAAAGCAAAAAGCCGGAAATGATAAACCATCACTCTTACTCATAATCATTTAAAAAACTTCACAGTACTAGTACACAATAAAAATGTCCAAATCCTGTCAATTTATGGCTCCACTGGTATCAGATTGTTCTATTATCAGTGGTTTAATTGCACATTATTTCTAAATATTTCCAAAGTTGCATGAAACAATGTGAAACTTAAATGTAGTTTGCCACGTAGATAAAATGAAGCCATATTCCATCCGTCAAAGTGTGCAAAGCAATTTGAAAACACTTAGTGTTCTGCATGGCAAAGGAGATTATTGCTGAAAAGCTGAGAATATTATAGGAATGACATTTAATATTTTATTATTGATAATTTTGGAAAACTTTATAACATCTTAAAACTCCCCAGCGTTTCCAATGGTTTGAAAACAGCCCACAGCCCATGAAGAGTCAAAATAACTCCCTGACATCCCAGCACTACTTCAAACTCACTGTATCCTTTCCCTTCCTTAGTCCTAAACATAAAAGCACTACAAGAGCATGCTGGACCTCGATTATACAACTTCAGACTAGCCTAGCGATAGAGTGAATCCTCAGCTGCAGTGACTCTGATCGCTTGAATTCAGAATTTTGCCCCATGAATGGAAGACATTAAAAGGGAATTAACACTTTTGATTTGGCCTGAAGAGATGATTTAGTTTATCGCAGAATTTGACCAACCTGGAATGGGAGAACAAATCCAACAAGCTTTTCTGTCAAAAGTAATAGCCTTTCTTTCCCCAGTTATAGGTATTTTCAGCTCACAGGGTTGGACAGGGGACTGAATACATTAGATTTTTCAATAAAACTCGGGTGACATAAAAGATACAGGGTGTATATTTTGATGGTGGTGAGGGTGTGATTAATGTCACCAGGGGCAAGGAGGATGAGGTTTAACAGAAGATGAAGGAGCTATGGGACTCTAAGATGCAAGTACAGATGTTTGTCCATCATCAAGAAGTGCCAGCCCTGAAGTACAGCTTCCCTGCCAGCAGACTATTGATTTGTTTGCAGTTCAACAGAGCACCTGTGAACTGACTTCAAAATTACTTTCAAAAGAACACTGTTAATGCTAAGCATAGTGTTTTAAATCTACAAATAAACCCACTGAAGTCAAGGCAACCAGTGAGTATGGTACTGAATGAAACTAAAAGGCTTTGGAAGTTATCTCACACAGATTAACATTTCATTTAAAACCAAACAAATGGCCAGACTCCTATCCTACTGTAAAATTTAAATAAGATAAGCAACCTTTCTGATATTAAAAAAGCCATCTATATGATTTTTTTCCTGCGGTTAGAAGTTGAAGGACTTGTGTTAGAGACTGAGAATGGAAAAAGGCTTGCTCATTAAGTTTGGTCTGTATTTCTGACATCACTGTAGATAACTAAAGAACAAAGAGATAGCCAGGTTAGAAAATGATAATAAAACAACAGCTACAAGAGAAAAGGCATTGGCCTCTGAGTGATAGCTGTGTAAAGCAGACAAGCGGCAGTTGCAGACCACTGGAGGAATTTCAAAATCCAATGACGTATTGTCCCTAACTGAGGCAGATAGCAAAGAAAAATAGAAGAACAAATGTACAAGGGTAACATGAAAGTATAATGTATAATTTCCATTTCTGGAATTCACTAGAAGATATGCAAAATGTAAAAGTACAAAGAAGAAACTATAGTAACTAGACAGCAAGAATGTCTGACAACTAACCAAGAAAGAATTTTTTGCTTTCTGCTTTTCATCCTCCATCCTGCTGCTTTAATCCTTTTAAAGAAAATGCCAGAAAGAAAAACAAATCATTCGTCAAAGGATGAGAACACGTCAACATCATGCTAGAAATAATTCTCTATGCATTTGTATGAATGCCTGTAGGTCAGAAGGCTAACACAATGCAGGGACAGGTAGAATGCTGACTAATCTCCTTCTGAAAACCAAAAAAAGCAAAAGAGGGAAATGTTAACAGGCACTATTAAATTCCTGAGATGTACAGGAAGATGGCCCAAAGAGAAATTATCAATTTATCCATGAGGAATAATGATTCCAGAAGTTAACACAGATATTTCAACTTGATTTAAGTGTAGAAGTTACTAGCAGCGTTATGTGTTTATGCATAGGGGACCAGTTATACTATTTTAATACACTGAAAGAACTCTAGAAGGGCCGAGGAAGTTAAAAACCTGGTTTCTTCATTTGTTTGCTTTAATTGCAGCAAAATGTAATTTATTTTAAATAAGAGGTTAGATTTTGAACACAGCTACTCATCAAAGAGATTCTATGGCAAGCTTTTTCTCTATAGACTTGTATAATACACAAAACTCTAGATTTTTGACTAAAAATTTACACCAAGCTAAGAAGTAATAAATGTGCTTGTGTCTCGCTGAAGTTAAAATGAAATATTAATGGAAGCAAAAGTGAAACACTAAGATGGATCTCATGGCTCTATTCACTGGTGGCGATGTTTTTAAATGAATAGAATATCCTAAAAAAATCTTCTCCTCAAAAAAAAAACAAAACACCCACCCTTAAACTTCAGGTCAAATCTAAAGAAATTAAAAGAAGACGATAAAGCTGATATGTATTTATTCTTTCATATAATGGCATACAATAGCAGCAGGTCTAGCATGAAAATACATTCAGGTTCTAAGCTCCCTAACTTTTTCTTTGCTTAGAAGTATGCAAGAAAGAACTACTGAAACAAAATTAATTTGGCATCCTTTGGCAATTGTGTAAGTATTAGTGTAGAAAGCCTGAGGACACCATACATCTTTTGAACTGAAGACGGGTGCTCTTCTCAGAAAACAGGTGTGTCATGCAGAGCTGGTAGAGCCAAGTGTGTGATTTAGGTGCATGTCACCAGGAAAGGGAAGTGCTTTTACAAATGGCCTGTGACACTTTCAATAATGAGAACAACACGGTAGCACAGTTTGCAGTTTGGGAATTATTAACCTCAACTGATACAAATCAAAATGCAGACTAGGCCAGAGTCATTCTGTTAAACACAAGTAAAAGGCAAAACATAGGTAAGGAACTGGATTTGTTTTTCCCTATGCAGAGGAACATAAAAACATGAGTCACGTGGTTGTGCTGGTACACTGCAATAGCCAAAGGGTACGTGCAGGATGATTTGAACAAAATGGTAGGGATACAACAAAAATGGATTTTAAGCTAATTCTTTATTGAACCCTGCGTTCTGAATTTTCTCCTCTGAACTATGTACGTAATACAGAAAGTGGCAAATAAAAATGGTAACTAGAAAAGAGGTTTAATGTCACAGGAAATGAATTAGCTCTGTACCATTTTTGATGAGTTACTTATCCTGGTCCTTTTACTCCCAGAGGACATTCCTAGTCTTCTGCATTTATATGCAACATCCTAATTCCATGTGTCTCGAGGTTCATTCATAGCCCTCTTTCCTTGGCTGATCTGATCCATTTCTTGGGTACAGCCTCTCCACCTATTACACCTATATGGAAATCAGACATGATAGCTCAACTACATAGTTCCCAAATATAAGCACTAAACCCCCTGAAATTCCCCAGAAATGTAAATACATGTCTTAGCTGTAGATACTGTTGCTAGTGACCAGCCACTTTTATCTGTACAAAATACATGAGTGTGTAGTTACAAAAGTATGTACACGTTCCATCACACATAATCACACAGCAAGCACTACACATTTTTTCAAATAAAAAATCCATTGATGTAAATAACAATGAGGTTTGGGGTTTTCTCCCAGCACTAAAAAAAAGATGCTGTTTTAGTGATAACATTGAAAATAGTATCATTTTTTACTCTTGACTTACTATTAATTCCAAATTTTACACAGCAACATACTACTACTTTAAGTCCCAATGCTAGGTATGGGAGGAAACAGGTAAATATAGAGAGCTTCAGTGTTTGACCACCTATGCAGTATTTAATTTCTATACCTTTACTACTACTACATATATGAGAATCATGGAAGATGCACAACCATGAACCTACATTTCTGACCTTTTATAAAACACCCAAAATGATTACAGTGTGAGTTATGAACCTACTATATACCCCCTTTTCTCAATAGGAGAAAGTTATCAATGTCAAGAATGGAAATAGTCTCCCAAATGCTACCTTGTAATGTCTGCAGGGATCCTGTGAAGAGCAGAACAAACTATTCACCATCTCAGAAGTGTAGAAGCTTGCCCGAGGTTTATATACCACCAGTGAAGGAAAAAAGGGGACTGTGGTTTTTTCCTGAACTGTTTTATTATTACTGATAAGCTGTTTCTTACCACAACAAGCATGTCAAGATAGCCATGTCAAAGAATAAACTTTGAGTCTTCCAATAGAAAGAAGTTATGGTTTTTTTTAGAAATGTAATCATTTACAGCACTACTATAATAACCTTCTTGCCATGTGTAAAGGCTGTATTTCCCATTTTGTCTGAGAAAGGTGGCATGTCAGATGGAAATATCCTATGGGACAGATCTAGCCAGTTGCACCAATGGATGTAGTCCTAAAAACAATATATTCCACAACAGTTTCTGCTCGGATGTGTTTCTTTCTTTTCAGATATTCAGAAAACTGGGTGGAAAAGAGTGAAATTTTTCTTCAATAACCTTTATGGAAATAAAATTCAGTGCTTATCAACTGCAAACTTCATATTTCTCTTTCAGTTAAACTTTTAAGGAAAAACTCTGGAAGTTACTGAGGTCATGCCTTAAAATGCAGCCGTTGTGTGTTAAGAATCAGATTTTGCTAGCTTAGAGGAAAAGTAATGCCTTATAGTACAGTAAATATTTGTACAATATTCAAGTTAGCCCCATCAAGAATAATTGCATAGGTTTAAACGATGGGCCATTCCAATTGTCCTCATGGGATGCAAATTAAAATGTTTGAGGTGAAAAAAAAGCAACACTCAGATTCTAGAAAACAAATCACTCATTTAATATTTAGGTTAATAGCCTTTTACACTTCCTTCTGACCTGAAAGCACATTTATTTTCTCATTTTTTTAAAGGTCCATGCACCTTCACAAAATTAAAGCATAATAAAGAGGAATTCAATCCCCTAAAAGCTTTGGGAAACCACAAACTTTCCAGAAAGAAAAAAAGAAGTTTGCAAATTTTAACATGCTGAACTAGATCAGTGAGGTTTAGAATCATAGGATCATAGAATAGTTTGGGTTGGAAGGGACCTTTAAAGGTCATCTAGTCCAACCCCCCTGCCATGGGCAGGGACATCTTCAACTAGATCAGGTTGCTCAGAGCTCCGTCCAACCTGACCTTGAATGTTTCCAGCGATGGGGCATCGACCACCTCTCTGGGCAACCTGTGCCAGTGTTTCACCACCCTCATTGTAAAAAATTTTTTCTTCCTTGTAGCTAGTCTAAATCTACCCTCTTTTAGTTTAAAACCATTCCTCCTTGTCCTGTCGCAACAGGCCCTGCTGAAAAGTTTGTCCCCATCTTTCTTATGAGCTCCCTTTAAGTACTGAAAGGCTGCAGTAAGGTCTCCCCAAAGCCTTCTCTTCTTCAGACTGAATAACCCCAACTCTCTCAGCTTTTCTTCATAGGAGAGGGGTTCCACCCCTCTGATCATTTTTGTGGCCCTCCTCTGGACCCACTCCAACAGGTCCATGTCTTTCTTGTGCTGAGGGCTCCAGAGCTGGAGGCAGTACTGCAGGTGGGGTCTCACCAGAGGAGAGTAGAGGGGCCGAATCACTTCCCTCGCCCTGCTGGCCACGCTTCTTTGGATGCAGCCCAGGATATGGTTGGCCTTCTGGGCTGCGAGCACACATTGCCCGCTCATGTCCACTTTTTCATCCATCAATACCCCCAAGTTCTTCTCAGCAGGGC
>NW_009186043.1:0-232 GCF_000690835.1 Fulmarus glacialis
GTGCAAGCATGTACGCGTGCATGCAAGCACGAGCACGCGCGCCTGCGTGTGCGTGCAAGCGTGCGCTGCAAAAGCCTGCGCAAATGCGTGCGCAACCACGATCACGCGCAAAAACGCCTGCAAGCGTGCCAGCGCGCCCACGCGTGTGCACCCCGTCACCCCCATCCCAGGAGCGCATCGGCTGGCGCCCCGTCACCCGCCTGCTGGTCTTCGCCTCGGACGACACCTTCCA
>NW_009186044.1:0-1260 GCF_000690835.1 Fulmarus glacialis
CAGCAGGAGCTTGGCGCACCTGCAAAGAGATGGAGAGGATGGGAGGTGCACCGCCCGGATGAGTTTTGGGGGGTGTGGGCTGGAGCCGGAGCCATAGGGGATGATGGGGTGGGAGGCGGCGTGCGGTGAGGAGGGGGTCATGCTGGAGCTGGGCTCCCATGGGGCTTGTGCCACTCAAGGATTTTGAGAGAAAGCAGCAGAAGCTGGGGAGGGTGACCCTGTGCCCTGGGGCCCACTGCAGTGGTGGTGACGGTGGTTTGGGCAATGTCTCCCTCTTGCCCTTGACCAGCATCATTCATGAATGGTCATCTCTGAGCATCATTGACTACCTTGACCATCCTTGACCATCATCATTCATGAATGGTCATCCCTGAGCATCATTGACTACCTTGACCATCATCATTCATGAATGGTCATCCCTGGCCATTCTTGACCATCCTTCACCACCTTGACCCACCAGAGTCCCACCATCCTAGACCCACCAGGGACTGGTGATCCTTGTCTTGGCTGTGCTGATGGTCAGGCAGCACCGGCAGCAGTGCCCATGGTTAGCCATGCCAGCCGGGTCTGTCCCAGCCGGTGAAGGGTGAGGGATGCATCCGGCCAGGATGAGGACACATAGGGTGATAGGCCCCTTCATCTCCTGGCACAGGAGCAGCCCTGGGGTGTTATGGAGATGATCTATACAATCCCACCCCTTGGCTGACATCCACAGAGCTTCTCAGCTGAAAACATCCTAAACCGCTGCCTCCACCTTGACCCGTGCTGAGACCAAGCTGACATGGAGGGAAACCTTTGGTAACGCCTCTGTGCAGCAGAAGAGCTCAGAGTGGGTTTGCTTGGGTATAGACGTGGATTCCTCTTCTCCCGTTAAGGGACCCAAATGCCTGTGTTGGGCTCCTGCTGCAGAGAGGACTAAAGGATGGCGTTTTCTGCCTATCCTGAAAAGAAACACCTTTGCAGGTGGTTTAAACCTGTGGAAACGAGTTTTGCTGGCTTGTTTGGCACCCGATGACGATGGAGCAGCAGCACCTGCAGTTCCCAGGAGGAATAAATTAAGGTAATCAATCCTCCCCATCCTAAATCACTGCTCCCACCTCTCCTTCCCTCTAACATCACCATGTCTGCTTGGAAAGAGGGGTCATGGCCGCTGTGAAGCGGGGACACCAGTTCCCATCAGAGCTTTCCACCTGCATCCTTCTGACGATGGGTGGGGGTTAAAGATGCCCGGTATGTCCCGATGGTTTTTTTTTTTTTTTT
>NW_009186044.1:1304-6459 GCF_000690835.1 Fulmarus glacialis
CTCCACCCCCCGCCGGGAGCTGCCGGGGCCGGCACAGCTCAATGTCATCGCCCAGGCAGGGCTGTCGGCAGCCGGATTAGCGCACGGGGCCGAGCTCACCGCTGGGGCACGGAGGAGTTATTTTTTGGAGGGGGGCCAGACCCACATGCCTTCCAAGCGAAACCTGGAAAATGTGGTGAGCTCGTGTTTCCCAAGAGATGCTGCCGGGGAGGTGGGAAGAGAAGTCCTTCAAGAAGCCTCACTAGTAGCTGGCTGGAGCCTAGGGAGGTGTATCAACCTTTAAACCTCCCACTGCCTGTTTTATTTTGCTCTAATAAGCTTTTCTTTTAGCTCAGGTGTCACCCAGAGCCCTAAGTGAGGTTCTGGGCTGACAGAGAAGCAAAATGAGAAAATGAGGGGGAGCTGTGGGGGAGCAGGGTCCTGGCCTGATGCCTCCAGCAGGAGGGATGGGGAAGAAGAGGAGCCCCAGAGAGGAAGGATGGTGCCAGGGCATTTCTTGGTTTTCCTGGTCCAGGTGAATGCTAACGTACGTGGAGAAAATAATAATAAAAAAATAGTAATAATAATCTACTTGAATCTTTCTGGACCTGCAGCACCACCTCCCCCAAGATTTGGTAGGAGCTGGTGAGACGTTCACTGTCCTTGACGGTGCAGGACCTGCAGATGCCTCCTTGGGCCGCTTTTCCCGCGCGTATCAAACCTGAGTTTGCCAGGAAAAAAATCCTGCAGGATTTGTGGGGAGAGGCTTTCTGCAGCCTTTGCGGGTGTAACGCCCCCAGATGCTGCCCGCCCTCGCTGAACCTCGCCGGAGGCATCCGCTGCGGATGCTCTCTGCTGGGGATGCAGTTGTGGGTGAGCGGATTGAGTGTGGGGTTGTGCCAGCCCCCAAATCCTCAGTTTCTTACTTTAGAATTCCCTTTTTACTCTAAAATGTGCTGAATCCCTTTCTCAAGCGATCACTTGTCTCGCTGAAGGTTTTTTGGCGCTTGCTGTCTGCTGCTGGTCGGTAAAAGTTTGTTGGAGAGGGTCTGTTGCTGGAGCAAATCACACCGCGACTCGGTCATGTTTACTGGTCTTGTCCGGCCTTGGCGGCAGGGAATTTGTGGCCCTAATTATAATGACTCTCTCGGGATCTCTCCGGGTTAGCTTAATCCTAATGTCACGGTTATCTCTGGCACCCTAAAATAACACGTTAAGGGCAAACCAAGGGATGGTTCTGCAGGGAAAAATGGAAAAAGAAAAAAGTATTTCTGACTTGGTTGCAAAACATGCAGCAGCCTAGTCCAGGAGAAAAATCCCCTTTTGTTTTTTGGGGTTTTTGTTTGGGTTGTTTTTTTTTGTTTGTTTGTTTTTAATAGATCACACGTAAAGCATCTCTGCTCCTTCCCAGGCAAGGAGGCGGCTGTGCCTAGAGACCCTGAGCACAAACACCGCGCTGGTTTTTTGGCAAGCGCTGTGTATTGAGAGGGCCCAGGCTGGAGATTTACATCTGCATAGGCAAGACAGAGGGAATATTCCCCTGCCCTTCATTTCCAGGGAAAAGGTGGTATATCATGGGTTGCCTGGCAAAGCCAAGAGCTGCGCCCAGCCCCTCCAGCCCACGCACGAGGTTTTCCCTTACCGAGAGCGGGATGGGAGTTCAATTACAAGGGAGTTCAATTCCTCTTGGTCTCCTGATAGCCATCCCAAATATCCTTCTAGAAATACCAGGGTGGAAATGCCACCCTTCCCAGACGCTATTTTCCTGAAGGGTTATTCTTATTTGTTATCAAGTTCAATGGCTATCTTGTTGGAAGAAACCTGAGTCGGTTTGTATTGAATTTTCCCCCTGGATACTCTTCCCTCGGCAAAGAGGGAATGTTAGTGAGGGGCTATAAATAAGGGGTGATCTCCTTCGGTTAATGGAAATGGAGGGCCCCTGCAAGGAGCACGCGCCTCCTGTTTGGATGTATGGGACATCAGCAGGTGCCGGGTGGATGCCGTTCATGCTTGCTGGCTATATGCTCTTATTTTAGCCTCTAATCTCTGCTGATGAACTCATACGCTCCAACGCTTTGCCAACATTTCTGGCTTCTTATTTTTCTTGCGAATGCCCTGTTGTTCACCATCAGATTAGAGCAAAATCCCATTAAATAGGGCTCAGCTAACGCTTGCTGCTTTTTGAGGGCTTCTTTATGAGTTTTCTGGGAATATTGCAAGAAGCCGTGGAATTAGTTCAGCAGAAATTCGGACACAGGGTGGCAAAGCAAACCAGTTTGTTTTCCATCCAGCCTGGTACCGTCAACCTGGTCGAGCAGCTCGCTGGCAGCAGAGATACCCCTGGAGCAAGAGCCATCCTCGCACACAGCTGTGCCTAATTTTGGCTAATTTAAATTCACCCATCACCCACAGATGAGTTAGGAAGGGTTTGGAAGCAGCACACCTGAATGTCTCCTTGCTTGGGCAAGTTGCTCATTAGGTCCGAATCACACTAATTTGTGATGATTGGTATTAGTGCTACAGGTTTGCCTTGCGCTGGGGTCCTGGCTCAAATAAACGGGATAAAATGATTTGGGTTTTATTTTCCTTCTTCACTCATCAATAGAGTTCGGGCAGATGTCAGTGCAATGTCGGGCGGGACGTGCCCGTCGCCCTCCCCTGCCCTCTCGCTGCCGGGATGGCCGCGGCTCACGGCATCCCGGTGGGATGCTGCTCTGTTTGAGATGAAAAATGCCCAGGCTGGGAAAGCGGGATTTAACTTGAAATGGGATGCGATGAATAACCAGCAGGAGGAGCAGGAGGTTGGGGCAGCGGAGGCTGGAAGAAAATTCCTGTCCTAAAAACCTGCCCAGGCCCTCAGTTTTCTTACGGAAAATCTCCTGTTCGGTTTTTCCCCCTCCCTGGGGCTGGAGCGAGGCTTTCCCATCCTTCGCTTGGTTGTTTCTCCCGACATCCGAGTGACCATCTCCCGATCTGTCTGTGATTTATTGCAGGATTGGTCCCGTTCGGAAAAACAGCCTTCCCCCAGCCTGGCTCTGAAGGCAAGGATTACTCTTATTAATTCCCTAAAAGAAGGAGAAAGGAAGCCTGTTTTTCTTTAAAAGATGAAAATCTTTTTGGGCACCACAAGCCCACCGCTGAACCACGGCAACGCCGGTGCCGAGGGCTGGTCGTGCCGGCGCGGGGCGAACGCCAGCCCAGGAGCATCGCCCTCTGCGCCGTCCTTCTGCCAAAGCTTCGTGAGCCGTGGATACGCATCCCTGCGAGCCCTCGCTTTGTCACACCGGCTGGGGGAGCAGCTTCTCCAAAGAGCAGGGCCAGGCCTTGGGTTGTGCTCCGCGTCTCCTTTTGGGTTCTTTGTTTCTCACTCAGGACCCTTTCAGGAGCTGGTCTTCGCCGGCGGGGGGACGAGTTTCCAAAATGATGGCTCTAAATGCTCCGAGTTTTGTGTTTTATTGATGCTAAACGGAGCAGAGGACGAGGTTTAGCACTAGATGATGCTAAATGCTGGCCTTTAAAATCTGTGGTCTTTTTTTTTATTTGTAGTAACGCTTCTTTCCCGCAGCCAAAAGGGCAGCGTGTCCAGGCCGATGCTGGAATAGCCAGAGGGTGCCACCGGGCCGGATCCACCAACGGCAGGTTAGTGCCCATCTCCCCGGCTTTTGGGAGCCTTGCGATCTTGATAGCGTTGACTTTTTAGGTACCTGCCTTCCTGCTTTGCTCCTGTTTTCTGCTAATTCCTCCCGTGATGAGCTATCCTCATCTAACACCCCCTAAGCAAAACCCGTCCCGCCTCCCCAAGCGGGCAGCTCTCACGCTCACTCCCTACCTCATCGTTTCTTGCACAGAGCCCTCGGACACTGAGTCTCCTCCTGCGTTGTCCCATCTCACCCTTTATCTCCCATCCCATGGTCCTGGAGGGTGAGAGCCAGAAGACAACTCTGGTTTCAGCTCCCAGGGTGGAGAGAAAGATTGAAGACGCGAACGCAAGGGCATCGCTCGGCCACAAGCCCAAGTGGCACAGAGGCAGGGGTGACATCTTCTTTTCTCATCCCTTGGCTTGACTAAGTTCTCTTCCCTATGTGGAAGGCGGGGGAAGGCAAGCCCTGGGGGATTTCTCCCCAGGTAGGCTCTCCCCGGTTGCAGGGGAAACCTGGGATCTTCAGAGAGCTTTTTCCGACTCGCAGATCTGAAGGAGGACTCTACAAGCGTGGTAGCGTTCGCCATCCCTTCTGCTGCGGGTACCACAATGGGAGGCGGGAGCTACATCCTGCGTCCCTGCCATGTGCCTTCCCACCGCACCACGCCTGCTCTTCCCGGCACCGCCGGGAGAGTTGAGACTCTTCCTCTCCCCCTCAATTATTTTTATTTTATTTTTTTTCGGGGTGCCAATAAAGGCAGACTCCTTTAATCATCCCAGCTTTAAGAGGGAAACAGGAGAGAGCCAGGGAGAGAGTGCAGTGAATTTAGAGACTCATCTTACCCCACCATGTTAATTATCTCCGCTGTAAAAAAGAGGTCAAGGAGAAGAACTCTACTAAATAGGCCGACGTTGGCATGAACAGCTCCTAAAGTGAAGAAGGTAAGACTGAACTTTACTGGAACTTTTTTTTTTCCATCTCTTCAAAAAGCTCCTAGATTAAAGCTCTGATATCCTTTTTGTTGAAATCTCATGGATTCTGAAGCTCAAATGGCTGGAAGGAAGCCCAGATAATTTTTTTTTATCCCAGTCACTGAGAGGCTCAAAGGTTTTAAGTCCTGCCCCCATGGTGAATTGCCGAGTATATGGGAATACAGAAGAGCCCGGCACATAGGTGTTCTGGCCATTGTTATCGAGAGGGAGAAAAATAAAATAGCTCTCTATGTAGGTCAATGACCTGCTCTTTATTGTCAGTAAAAAATTAAGGATGACCTAAAATCTACTACTCAATAAAAAAAAATAATAAAATTAAAAAAAAAAAAAAAAAAAAAAAAAAAAAAAAAAAAAACAAAAAAAAAAAACCCTTACCTGAAGCTTGACCTCCTCGGTCTCTAACTTTAGCAAAATCTTTGCGATTGAAAAGCAGTGGTCGAAACCTCAAAACCTGTCTGAAATGTCTATTAATTTTTGATCTTTCAAGGGAGTTGGCTTAGTTATTGTAGAAGCCCCCGTAGCGCCAGGTAGCGTAGTTAAGGG
>NW_009186045.1:0-370 GCF_000690835.1 Fulmarus glacialis
TGTTGCCCTTCTTTCTGCCTGGCCCCCCCAATAAACTGCTTAGCCTGCCCTTCCCAATAATTAGGGTAGGTGCGTGCAGCACTTGAGCAGGCAATGCTGTGTGCGTATAGCACTGCCTGTGTGCACGGCGCTTACTTATAGTTGGGTGCCCTGCTCGAGTGCTGCATGTGCAGCACGAGGATTAAATGCTGTGTGAGTGTTGGAACAGTGCAGCTTGCCCTCAATAGCGTAGCGCTCCCTTCCTACTAATAAGCTGTGTGTGTGCAGCGCTTACTGCACATTGTGCTTCCTTGTTGGTGTGCTGGGCCTGCAGACAGCATGAACAGCATGAGTGTCTTGACAGTGTAGCCTAACCCCAGGTCTGCTGGTT
>NW_009186045.1:628-905 GCF_000690835.1 Fulmarus glacialis
GCGCCTCTTCCCCTCCGCCCCCAAACCTTGACGCCGCTTGTGTTGCTGACCCATCAATAAAGTGCTCTCATGGAGAGGCGGTGTGCTGATGATTGGATCAGGGGCTGCCGCCTGCACTGACCACCCTCCCAGAAAAAACTTCCCCAAGTGCTGCGTTTTCAATTAGGCACCTGTGCAGGGTGGGGGGCTGGGAGGGGGGCAGAAGAAAGAAGAGACACCCCCCTCTTCCTCTGACAGAAGAGCAGGAAGGAGCAACTTTATTGTCGTTCTTCTTGCC
>NW_009186045.1:1426-1929 GCF_000690835.1 Fulmarus glacialis
TGCGTCGCTGAAGGCGAAGCGGAGAAGTGGCTGGCGTACAAAGCGGAAAGGAGCGGCCAAAAGGGTCCTCCCGGGGAAAGTTTTATCTGTCCTTGGAGCCCAGCTTCTCAATCAGTTCCTGCAGAGGAGCCAACTCCCGCCTGTCGATCAAGTTGAATTCCTAGCAGGGGAAAAACAAAACAACACTGCAAAAACTGAAGGCACCTCTCAAAGAGCTGCTGGAAAACACGTCCGGCCATCCGGCCGCCGTACACGTGCTGGGAACTCGCCACGTAAACGCGTGCCGGCTGCCGAGAGAAACGCCGAACAGGCGGTACTGCAGCAGCCGCCTCCCCCGTTTCTCTGCGGAGAAATTCAAGCATTTCTAGACCACAAAACCTCCTCTGCCGCGTCGCCGAGAAGTACACGCTGCTCTGCCCAACAAGTTGCACGTGCGGTCACAGAACAGGCTGTTACGATACTGGCAAGGAAAATAAAAAAAGGTGGTGCTGCTGCTGCTGCTG
>NW_009186045.1:2679-7855 GCF_000690835.1 Fulmarus glacialis
AAGAGCGAGGAGGCGCTTAAAATCCAACTCCCTTCGAAAGCAAACGGGGAACAAGAAACCCCAGAGACAGGCGACCGGCCACCGTTTCGCAACTCACCTGCACAAAAAAGATAAAGTGCTTGAAGGAGGTGTTGAGGTGGGCCTCCTCCTGCAGCCGCATGACGGAGTCGAAGTGCTGGTGGTAGATGTGGGCGTACACGCGGAACAGCCGCTTCAAGATCGTCTTGGCCACCGACATGAAGTTCTTGGGAAAAGGGACGCCTGAAACGCACCGACGCGCACGGGTAAGACCTAGCGCTCCGGCAGCGTCTCGGTCCCGTACGCGAGGCCCGTCGCGTCGCACGTCCGCGCTTACCCATCTTCCATGGGGAGAGAAAAAGGTCCTGCACCCACGTCATCAAGTAATCGATGTACTTCGGAGCCGAGCACTTGATCGGCTTCTTGATGTTGGTGCCGTCCGCCCAGTGGTACTCGTACCTGCGGGGAAAGGGAAGGAGAAGAAATTTGTTGCTCCGAGAGGAAAAACTGCATTTTCGGGCCCTGCGGCTTCCTCCTTATCTCAGAAAGGAGTGACAGCGCAACGCTCGCGCCTTTCCGAGATTCTCGAGCACAACACAACCGAGTCAGAGTTAACACCTCCATCCCGACCGCCGCAGCGATCGCCCTCAGGGTTTGACCCTCAAAAGCGAACTTCCAACTTCGCGGCAACCTCCTCCGACATCAACGTTTCCTTAAAACGATACTAAAACTGGCCAAAGGGGAAACGTCAGGGCCATCGCCCACCACCTGCATTAATTCACCTACGGCTTTCAGACACCCTCCAGAAATTTGGCGCTCCCTCTCCCCGCACACAAGATGGCCGACTTCCCCGAGAGACCGTCCCCGGGGCCGCACGTTAGCCAAAGGCTTTCGGAAGCCGCCGTCTCAAACCGACAGGCGTGCTTATCTGTCCCGGGGCAGACGCTGACTCTAACGCTACGCGACAACACAACCCGCTTTTCTCTGCGACCTTTTGCAAAATCCTTCAAAAGCAGGGGGGAAAACCCCCACGTTTCGACTGTCGTCTCTTGACTGACGACAAGTGAAAACAAACGGTGCCATTTAAACAGGAAGTCTTACAGGAAACGTCCCCAAATATAGAAACAGGAACTTGCAATCTAGATACTTCTGGGTAGAAAAGCGGGGCGGGATCTTACAGGGCACCCTACACACACTGCCCACGGGCCAGACTCCCCGCTGCTGCCCCGAAAAACAAACGGCCTCGGGCAACCTTACAAACAAGATACCCCGCCACAGCTTCGCCTCGACAAAACACGCAAGTGCAGAACCAACACGTCATCTTCTCCCCACGGGTGCTCACACCTCCTGAAAACAACGAGGTGCCCCAAATACACCTTCGCTATTTCCTTTCCGCATTCCACCACGCCCCGACCTTCTCCCGCAAAGCAGTTACGCTACGTCAGCTAGATGAACGCGCCTCCTGAAAACCACCGCCCGCATGATGAGCGCCAGCGCGAATCCAGGGACAACAGCCCCTAAAACCGCCTCGGGACAACACACGCTTCATGCCCTTTCACAGCCTGCGCCAGGGTAAGCACGCTTCAGGGCAGACGACAGCAGCCTCGATGCGGCGTAGGGATCGGCAGGACCGAAAAGACAATTAGCCGTTCCCTACTGCACGTACCGGTCTCTGTAAGCTTGAGGTTCCCTTCCCAGCTTTACTTCTCCGCAACGACGACAGCGTCGGGCTGCCCTCTCCTCCCTGCGCGGCCATCGCACCGTGCAGTAACCCGACCCGAGCGTTCGCCTGCCTCACGTCCTGCCCCGAGCTGGCAGGAGCGTCTTTAGAATCGCTCGTGCTCAGAAAAACCACACTGTGGCCTCTCAGAGCACCGGCCCTGCGAGACGGCATATCGAGAGGTTACTGTACGACTTCGACAGCAAGACCAGACGCTTCCAGTCAAGTTAGAGCTCTCATTTTGCTTAAAACAAACTATTTCAACAATGCGTCTTTTCAGCTTCCAAACAACACAGGGATCCGATCGACAGGAGGAAAAGAGATCCCCACGCACGCTTCCCCTGGACAGATATTTAACACGCCAGACAAACCGACGGCTACCGACGCCACGCAGCCGCCCTAAGCCGGACGGCGTGGCTTTGCGTGCGGGTGAACGACACCGGGGAAGCACGATGCTGCGCCTCGACCTGATCTGGACACGTCCAATCCTCTTTTTAGCTTCTTTCTACGCGTGCTCGAGCGACCCGCGCACCCGCCTACTTCCCCGCTTTTAAATTGCGGCTGTAGACCGCAGTAAACTTCTTACCTTGGTCCTGCGGACATGACCGGACAGCTCGCCTCTGTGCAGAACTCCGTGATGGTCCCGTACAGCATGTTGATTTGATTGAAGAAATCCACCGCTGGAAAGCAAACGCATCGAGTTTACTGAAAGCGCAAACACAAAGCGGACCGGAGCACCGGTTCACTCTCGTTCAGCTGATGCGGCCTCCGAGGATCGCTGTCGCGGGGGAGAATGCGCTGCAAAGCTCTCGGCGAAAACAGACGTCCCCCTTCTGTACGACGTCACGTAGCCGATGACTTCGAGACATTTCAACCACTTAGGAATTTGAATCGCTCTGTCAATTTTTCACCCTCCGGCTACTGCCCCTAGCCAATCTGTGCGGCACGAAGCGCTACTTGAGCTTTCCATACCTTGGAAATGACTGCTTTAGGTTCCAGGCCCCTTTAAAAAGTGACGATACCTCAAAACCCAGATTGATTTTGATAATACCTGTGGTGGTGCATTCACACCCCCCCTTTTCAATACCGGAGACCTTCCTCGGGTTGAACGCTTGTGGCCTGACTTAAGTGTTTTCCATTGCTCAGAACTACTTCTTTCTCCTCTAACCTCCAAAGAAACAAAAGTTCAAGGCCAGGGAGAGCAACTGCTAAAAGCAAAACAGATCTGTAGCATTTAGCTTTTTAAACTACGCACGCAACAACAATAAAATGAAAAGAGAAAACAAAAAAGAAACTCTACACGCCTAGAGTTCAGCAGAGAATACGGTTCCGCTTCTTCCGTGGACTACTTGCCGTCACCATTTCTGCAGCCGACAACGCTGACTTTGTAATTCCAAATATCGATGCTCGAGGCTTACGCCCCAGTACAAAAATAACCATTCACAAACCTAATCGCCTTTGCAAGCCTGAACTCAAAAAAAACCCACCCCGAAACCACAACGGCGAGGGTTTGTTTCTCGCTTTTTGCACGCTTCCGGAGCGCAACGCTCCTTCGACGCAGGACCCGTCTGCTGTCGGCACGGCACGCCGCTCACTTTCCCTTTACCCCAACTCGGCTACCTAAACAAAGCATGCCTGGGATAGGAATTTCATTTGGGGACGTTCTAGGTTCTTCTAAGAATAAAAACCAGAGAGTTTTGGTTTTCCCACTCCACCTCCGCACTCGGGCGGATCCCTCTTTCACAGGACTTACTGTTAACTGCGATCCACTCGTTAAGGTCCTCTCCCTCCGGCAACATAACCGCTTGTCTAAGGTTACCGCTCCCCAGAGTCGCTTCTGCATGTTTCAAGAGTTCATACTGATGGGAGCCTTCGGGAATGTTCTTCTTGGGTTTGAATGTTTTCGAAGATCGACTCCCACTGACACGAGAAAAAACATCTCCAGTTAGTCCTTCAACAGCGTTCCCTTCCCAGAGACATTTCCCGTATTACCCCTCGCCGACCGGCGCTCTTAACTGGGGTGACGCCAGCCCTTCCCCGTTTCCCCCGCTGTCGGGGCAAACAGATTCTATGTGCAAGCCAAAGCGTTTCTGACGGCATCACAAAAAAGCCGCCCGCACGCTTCCCTTTTTCTCCTACCCTTTTTAAAAATCACTAATGTTCGGAGCAAAGACCCAAAGACTCATCAAGCAACGGTTGCTTTCGATCGCGGAAACTGCCCGCACGCTTCCCTTTTTCACCTACCCTTTTTAAAAATCACAAATGTTCGGAGCAAAGACCCAAAGACTCACCAAGCAACGGTTGCTTTCGATCGCGGAAAGAAAAGCCTACGTAACTCCGCCGGGGAACAAAATGACCTGCTGTCTGCCACCAGGTCAGTTTGACAGCGGCAAATATCAGACGCTCAGCGCTCAAACGCACTGTAGGAAACAGCTTGCTAAAAATAGCGACTTAATAGACTCCAGCCCCAAAACGCAAATCGTCATCGTAATCTTCCTTGCTGTGTCGTACTGAGCAGCCGAGCCATCGCACAGCTCCTCACCGAACTCCCCCTGACCCTCCAACGAGGCCAGCACTACCGCAGCCTCTCCCCGAACAGCCAACGCTGCCAAAAAATGGATGAATTTCGATACCTCTCAACCGCAAAACCTTAACTTTCAGACCCCGCCAGCTCTCTGCTTCCAAGCCAGGGTGACTCAAACAACAGGACGGCCAGGGCCAAAAGCACGGCCTGGGGAAAACGGGCTTCTCCGGCGCGTGCCGCTCGGCATTGCTGGCGTCCTGCCCCCGTTGCACACAACCGGACGCGCTTGGCCGGCACGCACCTCGCGGTGGCTTCCTGGTGCAACCTTACGGCTTTGCACACTCTGTTTACACGCAACGCTCGGCGCAGAGATAAAAGACCTTTAGATCTAGCTCACTCTTAAACCAAGCCGCTGCCTCCTGCGACAGCTGAAACGCAGGCTCAGCGCGTCGCTGACCCTAGGCAGAGGGTCCCAAAAGGCAGACCCAGCGCCTCATTGACCCTAGGAAGAGGCTCCCCAGCCCCTTCTTACGCCTCAAAACGCTTCCCATCCTCACCCGCAGCACCTACCAGGCCTTAAGAGCCAGAAGCTCTCTCACGCTTTACCAGCCTTCGCGTCTACGGCACAGGTATGCAAAGCCTTCACGTCTACGGCACAGGTATGCAACAGCCCACCCCTTACAGCTCGTTAAAGATGCTTTGGTTTTGGTTTTTTTTTTTTTACACCACATACCTGTAGGTCTACCAAATTAACACCCTTCCCCCTGCAATCAGGCCTGCTCCAGCTCACAGGAGGGCGCCTTTTACACTGCACCAGCACTTGCCCGCAGATGTAGGGTAAGGCCCGCCCGGGTGGAAACCCCACACCCACGGGACAAAACCCTCCTCTTTTCCACCTCACCCCATACCCCCAA
>NW_009186046.1:0-3463 GCF_000690835.1 Fulmarus glacialis
GCCCGGCGGCCATCTTGCGGGGCGACTGTGGCCTTGCCTGGGAGCTGGGCGGGGGTGGGGGGGGCCGCGTCCACCAGCCTCGTCCCTACTACAAAAATGTTTGTAGCTGTTGTTGCTGGGGGAAAAAAAAAAACAGCGGGAAATAAAGCCAACAGAGTGACGTGCTGCTCCTTTCAGTTCAGTTGCACTTCTCTAGTGCCGACTTCTCAGGCAAAGGCAGCTCGGAAAAAACCACCCCATTGCTACCAAATGTACAAGGTTCCTGTCAGAAGTATAGGTAATAGCAAACGAGCACTCAACTCACTTCCCTTAAGGAAGAGAAGCTGTCCAAAGTTTTCCAGCATTTCTGTAAAATTGAGTGAATTTAGTACACCTGCCCCTTGAGTAACAGCTGTAGCACACACTTCTCTCGCTTACACATGAGCTGCTGGTTAAACATCACTTGAAATATGCCCAGGACATACATAATACCTTATACCATGTTGAGAGTTACAATGCTGTTAGGATACCTGCTTATTAGAGGGTTTTTTTTGGCCTCTGAAAGTTTGAAGTAATGGAACACCATTGATTCATGCTAACAGAGGGCCTGGGGCTTATTATAAACACAAATTTTTGGTTGGATTGTGGAAAGTGATTAAATGCATAGGCAGGAACAAAAAAGGAAAATGCTATGAAAGGACTTAAAATGCTTACGGTTCATTTTCAGCTCATGTGAAATAATGAAAATAAACTCAGAGGACACAGCAGATCAGGGTCAGAAAGGCATTAATTCAGCCAAGAGCCAGATGGTTTCTGCAGGGACGTCTGTAACCGAGCCGTGCGGCAGCACCGCTGCGCTGCAGACCACCAGCATCCACGTGCAAGTCCCTGTGCGTGCATATGTAGTGGGACACAGTATTTGCTGAGGGGAAGAAGGTGGCAATGAGGTGGGAGCAATGCTGGAAAAATGCTACTCACAATTTCCCCTTTCAAACAGAAGGGAGAAACGCATCAACAGCAGAGTAATTCTGATGAGCCGTAATGCACGTTGGCCTTATGCTGACTCACAGCCAAAAATACGGTGTTACCTGCTAATGCATTCCCTGCGTTCCTGCCACAACTATGATATTCATAGACCAATCCACAAGATTGTCTCCTGGGAGTGGCAGGTATTTGCCTGCAGCATCCCTGCAAGGACCGGAGGGTGAAAAGTGTGTCATTTTACGTGTCTTATTCCTGTTCCTCCTTCCCCTCCTGTGAGAACTGCACCCTCGATCATGCGCTCCGGTTGTGGCAGTGGGAAAACGGCTCCTTCACTTTCTCGCAATTAGGTAGCTGCCAAGAGGGAGGTGTCTTCCGCAGTATTGTAGAGTCCTTGCCCTGTCTCAAGCCCCCCGGGCAGCCCAGGTGGCCAGGTCTGAGGCCCAGAAGCTGGGGGATTCCTCATTGTGCCTAGGGTCATGTATCCTTCCTCTGCCACATGTTTTGCAGCCCTGACGTGCTGCCTTGGTCCTCCAGGTTGGTGAGCCAATCTGAATAAGTTTTTAGTGACTGTCATTCTAAAACCTGCAAAACTCAGGTCCTCCCTAGCATTTTGTAAAGCAAGAAGGGACGGGCTAGCCAAACCACTCACTTCAGGTGCAGAATGACTAAGCGGGGCATAAGGGCTTAATCTCCTCTTTGTGTTGTGATGCTGGCCAGTCTCACACGCCAGACAACAACAGTATGGGGAAACGGTATGCATGGGGAAAAATAGTAGAGATGCATGATTTCCTGAAACAATAGGAAAATGTAATTGAAATGTTGAAAAAAACCAGCTAATTCAATATACCCTAAAGTATGGAATAAACAGTGAAATTAAAATGATGAACTAAAGAAAGCAAAATGAAGATGTTTCATTAAAAAAAAATACTAAATTTCAAAATTTATGACACACAGTTCTGTAAGAAAACTCATGTAAAGTGGAAGTCCCATTCAGTGCTTATTTTTGAGGAAAATCCCTTCAATACAGAGTTATTGGAAATCTTCTATTGACTTATTCTGTAATATTTATTGCTTAGGCTACAAATTTTAAGCTCCACACTTCTTTGGAAAGCGTAGTTCTTCCTGCTACTTTCTAAAAATTATTTACTGTCAGGAATCCCAGAATTTTTTTCTTGTTCACAACAGCTCATGCTTACATGCTATTGCTGGAATAACTAACATTTTTTAAATGACCTTTCAGGACATTGATTTGCTTCCTTTATTATTCAGCAGCCTCATTCTCCTGTTAGCGCTTGATGTATACCTATGTGAGTCAGTTCTCATTGTGGGAATGATACAAGGCTTCTGCTTTTGGAGGATTAAGACGTTGATTAAAAAAAGGTAGTTACTGAAAGGATGGGGATATTTGTTACTCTTAATAACAAGGAATCTTTAATTTGTGCATACTCTGAAAGATTTGTCATTGCTTAAATACATGTGTATAGAGCACTAGATGAGTGTATTAAAAATTTAGTTGTGCTTACATGTTTAACACTTCACATTTTATTCATTCTCATCAATATGGAAACACAGTATTTATTTTGCGAGAATTCTCTCGGGACAAGGCTATTTGTACTGAAACAAAATGTTTTTAAATCCCAGTGATGCAATCCACCTCCTCATTGAGCCCTGTGGATTGCTTTGCAAAATCAGGACTACTACATCCTCTGTATCCAATTCTTGCTTGAAGTGGAGTGGGGGGCTGTGATCTTGTAAGCAGTGTGGGCTTAGCGTGATAACTTTGACTGGGACCTTATTGCTTAATTGCTTATGGAATTTTTTTTTATGTTTTACTTGCATATTTTCTAAGGGTAAAGGATAGGCTTAGTTATATAGCTTGCAAGTGTTACTGTAATTATGCTTCACTTTAAATATGGCTTGATTCTACCACCAGGTTCTGTCATGCAGATGATTACCAGTGACATTAGGACATTATAACACATAACCAGATGTTCTGAAATGCTATGATTTAAAAGAACCATTCCCCCCCAGCATTTATGCTCACATTGAGTATATATTAGTAAATATGAGTCTGGGATTTTTTTGATTCAAATATAGGAAAACATTTTAATCATGTAGTCATACCATATAGTTAAAATTCAGATCCGGCATTTCATTCTGCAAAAGTAAATGGATGCCATTAAGAGTCCATTGTCACTGGTGCTTTGTGAAGAAATACTGGTTTTCATGAACATATCTAGTTGTCTTGGTTGGCTTACAAAATATGCAAATGAGAGAATAGATGAAGCACATAAATAATTGTTTCGACATATTATTATGAAACCACAATATTTGTTTTTATTCTGCTGTCATCTGTTCTTAGCATTTGTAAAACCATGCTGCCTCTTATTTTTCTTTTGGACATGCACATCACTTTTAGTAAGGTCACTAGTAGTAATGAGAGCCATATTCAAAATGCAGACACATCTTTTTGCCGGAGTTTATTCAGATCAGTATCTGA